>NC_026754.1:142500-235000 GCF_000149245.1 Cryptococcus neoformans H99 | reverse complement strand
GCTTGATATTTTGCAGACTTGCCCAGTTTCGGACTGGGGTCTGACTCGAAAATGGTAACTGCTCAAATGGAAGCTTACTGAACTCCGCGGGTATGGTGAGACTGGCCATTGCTTTTTGTTTCAGGTTGTATTAGACTGTAGTTTCACAATTACTAAAGAATAATAATATCTGTGAGTTTTGTAACATTCCTTCTGCATGATCTTGATAGCGACACATACTGTAAGTATCCCAAGCCCCTGCGGACCGTCCGAAATGATAAGTATCACGTAGAAACTCTCTACGAAGGGGTCCGGCGCTCGTTGCTTGCTATCGTTGAATCCAAGATCGTACGTATCGTTTGTTGCTCTGCTGCATCAGTATCAGCTTGACACTGGGATCACGTGATTCATAGCTCTTGATACTGTAGCCGAGGCCGAGATGTGCGACGTGCGACACGTGGCGGATTCATCGGATGGTGCGCATGCATCCTGATCCGTCGCCATGAGCAAGATCTGCTAAACGCATTCAGTCGGTTACCCATTATTGTTCAGCTATCACCCCTCAGCAGGGCTCAACTCCACAGCCCCATCTCCCAAGTAAAAATTATCAAGAATCTCACCCCAATAGACGCTACTCAGGACCTTAAATCATGGCCGACTTCTCCGCTGCGTTCAATTCTGTGCCGCCGGTCACTCGCACATTACTCATAGGACTCGGGGTTGTTACCTTGTAAGTCGAGCTATGATTCCCCTGGTATAGTATGCTAAAGGTATGTTTTAGCCCTTGTCTCTTGGGATTGACATCTCCAGCGTCTGTACGTGAACCATAGCCCCGCTATCGGTGGTGATATTTGACTTTTGACATGCACAGGTTGCATTACTGTGGAGGAGAGTAACCCATGGATATGAAGTGAGCTTTATATGACAAACGAGGCTTAACAGGAGGCTGACATCCAATTACGGACTAGATATGGCGCCCCTTGACGTGTTTCTTCTTTGGAGGTATGTCTAAACAGGATGCTAGTCCGGCTCTATGCCCTTCCTCTTTTGAAGTGGACTGAATTATTACGATTTAGGTGGCGGTTTTCCACTGCTTTATGATTTTTTCCTCATATACAGGAATTCCTCCTCGATGGAAACAGATACCTTGTATGTGCTCTCATCTTGCTGAAACATGTAGCGGTTGCGATTGACTTGCTGCCCTGAAACATAGTCTTGCTAACACAGCTGAATATGCTTGGTTGCATGTCATGATGGCTACTTTCATCCTTGTAAGTGCATATACGCTGCGGATTCTGGTGATGCATACTTGCTAATAGCCTATCTTATGTCTTGCTCAGATATTCAACATGTTTGTTGGCCTACCATTTTTATTCCGCCCCCTCCTCCATGCTCAAACGTATGTTTGGTGCCGTGTAAATCCTACAGTCAAAGTTTCCATATTTGGACTGTTGACAATACCCACAAGCTGTAAGTGCCACCAATAATCGATGACCGTCACCCGCTTTTGGAGTATTATTGTACCCTATGTACAGGCAGTCATTACATAGAATACATGCTGATGCAATATATTCAATCAGTGTACCCTGTAGCCCTCATTGTTCTTGATCTGTTAACAGGGGGGCCTCCAAAAGCAATCGGTGGTGTCATGGGACTGTTAGCAGGACATCTATGGTAAGTTATTAATGCTCATCTTCACATTTTCACATGTTGATGCTTGTTTGTAATATGATTTCTAGGTGGTTCCTCTCGACTTATCTCCCACTCTATGCTCCTTCTCACTTACGCTGCCAAAACCCTCTAGCAACTCCTCATTTCTTCCGATCATGGTTTATCAACAACAGCTCCAACAGACACACATTCCAAGCAGCTAGAACAAGTATGCAAGCCCAGACATCTTTTGCAATGAGCAATTCTCGGTCAGAAGCGGCGCAGGAAGCAAGACATAGGTGGGGTGGGGGGCAGCGGTTAGGGGGTTCTACTCTTTAGCTTGTGTATGCCTTGTAGAGTTAGCTGTCAGAGCATATGTGACATTGGTGTAGAGGTTTGTAAAGCAATGCCACTTCATTGAATACACTGCATAGCACTATGTTAGTAAAGTGTGACTAGATTTCCAAAGTGGAAATCAATTGTGCATTTTCAGATACCAATCATCAAAAATAAGATATACATGGAAGCAGAAATAGTCACTGAAAGCCAATTACACTTAGAATGGGCTGCCTGGTCAGATTGTGAGTACAGACTGTGATACAGGGACATAAGGAATAGGATCTGTAACAGAGGATTCCTGTGCCCTGTACAAGAGGTACAAACATTCCCCAACTCAATAATCTGCAATTCTGCTTTTGACACACAAAATCATTAAATGGGTGAATAAATGGATGAATCAGATAAATTTAGATAAATTTACCCATCAGTCTTAGCAAGGACTTAGAGTAGCCACATTTGTTTACTTTAATTCCAAACAACTAGAACATCATACTCCTCAGCTTGATCTTCCAAACTCCTGTGATAGCCAGCATTGTCAACATCATCGCCCTTGGGCCCCCTTTTCCTTTCCACTCCAGTTATACAGCTTGCCAACAAACTTCCAAATGTGTAGCTTCCAATAAGCTGCCCATATGTGCTGGACTATCTTGACACACTCATCAACACCACCCACTATCTACAACAATATTATTATTCTGTACACCCATGTGTGCATCAACAACAACACTCACTTTGCAACCAAATGCAGCAACCCTACCTATGCTTAGATGAGCAGTACTGGGGATAGTAACCAAAATCATTCTTTGGATCACACCTGCTATGATGGCAGCTACAGCAATCAGAGCCACCCCATCAACCTCAAATATCCTTGCAACTGAAGGAGATTCCATCCCAACTTCATCTTCATCTTCATTTTCATCATGCCATAACTCAGATTTGGTAAGCCAGACAACAAGGTCCATAGCAGGATCTTCCAAGAGATGGAATATATCTCATGGGTCAGAGGGCTTGTTTGGCCAGCAAGATGATACTTTAAATACAGCATCATCTGTCACAACAAACATGGCTGTCATCACACCATCATCAGATCTTCCCCCATCTTTCCTTCATTCAGTTATTCAAACTTCAACTAACCTTCTTGGACTGCATGCAGATCAATCCCAACCAACATTGCAGACTAGCAATATGACTAATGTCACCCTCCTGCCTAAGAGTAAGAATGCAGGTGGACAACCCAGAGTTTGTTGCCAGTCAGGGTCCACTACTCTGCATGGTACCTATTCTTCTGCCCAAGTGTTGCCAAGAAACACCTCACTGGAGGATGATTGTTTTCACTGCATTTGGTCTGACAGTCAACATATCTGTCATGCCAGAATGGGGACATACAACAGTTTCATTAAAGTGGGTAATTTGAGTTTCTAATTTGTCTGGCATGATATTCATGATTATAATTAGCATTTGCATCTTCACATGTCCAAGGCTGTCAAAAGAAAGGCACAAGACAACAATGTATGTTTTTGGCTGAGGCTCACAATCATATGCAGCTAATCTGCTTCAGTGTTCTTATAAATGCCAATGGTTTTCATGCCAGGCTTGGGAATTTAACACTCCTAATGCATTTGTCAACCATGTCAGACAGAATCATCTTGAAACTGTTGGTATGTTCTGCCATTCTCAATTTCTCAAGTTTGGCTTCTGCATCTTTAGTACAATATGCTAATCAATCTGTTCTGTCCTCCATTACATGTTTTCAACTACAGCAGAAGCTCCAAAGCTCCTCTTATGTCAGTTACCACTTTCTCAACCATTGCCTTGTCCACCTCTTTGTCAATCACCAGACATTCCTCAATACTTCTTAACTGCTCATCCAGTACAAAAATCACCTTTTAGCACAGTCTACAAAAATACACAGGAAATACCCATTTTGCCAGACTGGGATGATACAGCACCCTTTCTGCCAGTGCACAATGAGCCTCAACCAGGTTACTTCTTGGGCTTCTCTGGAAGCATTTTCCCCATGAGCAAGCTTATGGGGGGCCAGGATTGGCATGAAAGAGATGCTAGTGGACATTTGATAACTTGTAAAACTTCATCAGGTGGCCCCTTGATACAGGTCAAGAAGAAAGTCAAGGGAAAGCTTAATAAACCAAAGCTTACTGTATCAGCTGATATAATAACAGCATATAATAGAGCTGCCAGGAGAAGTAGAGAAAAAAAAGACAGGGATGTTTTAACAGACCTGGTTGTACCTGAACAACAACAAGATGAAGGTATGAAGGTCAAGAATAGACCCTCACAATGGATAGCAAAAAAGTTAGGGAGGACCATAGGATATGATTTACTTGTTGGAGTACTGGAGTTTAAGGAGCAGGCAATTGCTGCAGGATCCTCTCATATCAAACAGGATGCAAAATAACCAGAAGGGGTGGTTGAGGAAAGACAGATGCAAATGATCATAGATTGGAATTTCAAATATGTACTGGTACCTACAGAAAAGAACTGACCCATCTACCTTCTGTCAGTTCTTGTCACCATTTTTATTTCTCATGCATCACCAAGGTGAATTACCACCTTGGTTACATGCATTATTCTCCTTCTTATGTATCACCAGGCTGTGCTCTGTACCCTGGTGCATGCCTCTTTATTTGGCTTCAGCATTCCTGTCTTGAAACAGTGTATTATTTCCTTGTTTCCTGTGTGTTTTGCATGTGCCTTTACAAGGTGCATTTTGGAGTTTTATTATCATTTTGTTCCTGTTCCTTTCTATACCCTTTTTCACCACAAACCTCAGGTGTTTATCAGAGTTTGGCACAACTGGTTTTGGAGAGTGAAGGCAAAGTACAAGAAAAAGGTATCACATGTAGGCATGCATGCCAAACACAGTCATTATGATCCCAAAGTCTGCTTCAATTTGTAGCTAGTTTGGTTGCCACTTTTCTCTTATTTTGGTTCCATTTTTCCTTCATGCTCCTCACAGATCTCAATTGAATTTGCAGTGAGGAAAAGTCTCTCTTCTTCATCTTTAGAAAGAGAGCCTTTCCCTTTGGTCATCTGCAACTTGCTGTAGTTTTTTTGAGTGCTGTGAGTCCCACTTCCTACTCGGATTGTGGTTTTATGCTAACTGGGTGGATGTTTAGTACATAGAGCTTTGTTGACCCTCTACCTAGGTGTTCAACAAATACATGCAAACTCATAGATTGTTCCTGCACCTGGATGAGCCCAACCACCTCTTTCCTTGCCACTGACTTTAACCTGTCATGATTCTGCTGTCTAATAGCACCCAGAGTAATTACCTGGTACATGACTGTGAGCTTCTGGTGATTATCAATGCTCTCAGCCACTGGCATCCTCTACTCTATGGCATTCCAGTCCACATTTATTGTGATCACTTCATGCTTCAATGGTGCCTTGGTCAATGCAATCTCTCTCCTCATCAACTTCACTGGCTCAGTACCCTCAAGGACTTTGATCTCTGTATCGAATACATCAAAGGGGAATACAACACTCTTGCTGACTATCTCTCGCAACATGCTCCTCCTGATGCTAGCGAACCCTTGGACCCCTCTTTGGATCAACAATCAGCTTCAGTACATGCCATCATGACATATGAGCCCACCCTGGCTCCAGACATTCTTTGCACTATTGCACATGGCTACCAAGGTGATGAACTCTTCAAAGCATGGCTTGCCAATCTGTTGACTGCTCCAGGTATTACACTCCAGGATCATGATACACATCAGCTTCTCCTTGTCAACAACCATTTATGCATCCCTGATGTCGACAAACTCCATGAAGACCTTATGTGCCAAGCCCATGAAGGTGCCACTGGACATCTAGGATTGGAGAAAACTGTGGAGATACTCAGGAGTGGATACTTTGGGAAACAATGTCCAAGGATGTTATGACTCGTCCCCAACAAGGTCCAGCCTTGGAGATGAGATAGAAAGCCATAGTTTAACTAAGCAATGAAATATATGTATGATATACCTCTTGACACTTGTCTGTTGGTGTATGGTATAAAGGATGGAAGGTATATTCGCTTGGAAAGATCAGGCAAGCTTATATACTAGTGAAGTAAGTTTATGTTGAAGGTGGTGCAAGGTAAGATGAGAGTGAGCACTGGGAGCTCGAGGACCTTTCACAAAGTAACTTATGAAATATTGATCTTTGAGGGGAAGAAGATCAAGATCGAGGACAGAGCTCCCCTTTATATACTTCTACAGAAATCTATTTATATCCCTTGAGGTCCAGCTGGAGGTCCAGTTCATATCTTGGAGGTCCAGCTGGACCTTCTTATCTGAAACAATCTTGCTTTCCTTCATTACATAACTCTCTCCTATGATCTCTTATTTCTTCTACTTCATGCAGGCTCATGACAAAGGATGTCTGTGAGTTTGTCTGTGCTTGCCACTCATGTCGACAGGTGAATGCACCTATGACAAAGCCAGCTGGTCCTCTGCACCCACTTCCTGTTCCCTGTGATAAATTCAATGATATCACTATGGACTTTATTGGACTGCTTCCTTCCTCTGGTGGATACAACTATCTTTTAACTATCACAGATCATCTCACTGGGTTCATTGAACTGGTTCCATGTTCTACCACCATTAATGCTCCTGACCTTGCCATCTTGGTTTGGGACAGATGGGTTTCCCACTATGGTCTCCTGCTCTCTATCACCTCCGATCATGATACTCTGTTTACTTTGTGATTCTGGATGACATTATGGGAGAAACAAAATGTGAAGCTCAAGATGTCCATGGCTTTTCACCCTCAGACTGACAGCACCTCAGAACTGATAAATTGAATGATAAGGGACTGGTACAGATGCTCAGCTTCCTTTCTAACCAAAGTCAGATACATGATGGGGCTTACCTGGTACGGATGCTCAGCTTCCTATCTAACCAAAGTCAGATGAGGAAAGCCATCCAGTACCAAGCTACTATGGACTTATATATCTATCTACACTCGCTACTACAAGCTAAATGATATAATCCATCCACCTCGCTAATCTGTAAGCACACCATCGATGACTTGATCTGACATCATGGCCTCTTTTCTATATTACTCAATCTCCACTTCGCTACCATTCTCTCAACAGGAACGGTCCAACAAGACAGTGGTTCAACTGCTACATAGCTGGGTGGATAGACATGGCACCTCTTGGGTTAAGTACCTCTCTCATGTTTCCCAAGCAATGAACAATACTGTCAGACATTCTACAGGTTTCTCTCCAACACAACTGGTCTTTGGTTGCTGGCTCTGTACTCTACCTAGTCTCACTCATCCTCCTTCATTCACCCAGGCTGCTCTTCCCATGCAGGCTGAATGGACTCTCGCTGCTGATCACACCGACCTCTCGCTTGCTGAGGCATGCGATAATCTGCTTCTCTCCAAGCACTGCATGGTGATACAGGCTAACTGACACCATCGCTCTGAAGTAGCCTACAAAGTCGGCGACTGGGTCTGGCTGGATACTCGAAATCAGCTGAAAGAGTTCCGGGCTGGTGATGGAGAATTCCTCACTGCTAAGTTCTTCCCCCGTTTCCAGGGGCCTTATCAGGTGCAAGAAACTAATCCTGCCCTCTCAGTTTACCATCTTCACATGAATGACTGGACATATCCAAAATTCCATGGTCATCTCCTTAAGCCTTATCTGTCATCGCCTAGGTTCCATCAAACATCACCGGTAACCCACCAACCCGACACTGGACGTCGCCATATTCTCCAAATACTGGATGATCGAGTGTATCGCGGTCATAGGCAACTCTGGGTAGTACTCAGCGGTGACGGTCCTAATGGCCAATGGCGGAATCTCGACAACTTGCATTCATATGATGGTTTCTGGGCCTTATATGAGGAATATATGGGCGACGACGAACTGGCCTTGTGAGTCCCCTTCCTGTTTGCTCCTGTTTTCCTTTGCATACGTGTCTGGGGGCTGCTTGCATCTCTCTGTGGGTTTTTTGGCCATTATTGGTTTTTTTCCCTGGCTTGCGCTCAGCAAGACTAAATTAACAGGACTTTCTCACAGAGTGTTCTCCTGCCCAGTCCCTCCAACGTGGATGGAATTGGGAAGTAACGTGTTTGACAGGGGGCACTGGCAGTCCCCGTGGCTTGGTGAACGATTGTTATTCTTGCCTTTATTCTCTGCTTTTTACTTTAAGTTCCTTTTTGCTTTCCCTTTTAATCTTCCTTTCATTCCTATGTCTTGTCGAGCCTCCCCACTGGCTCTCCTCTGGATGGGGGAGAGTGTAAGTGCAGAGCCCTCACCACCACTCATTCTCACCATATGGTAGGATTTATTCCTATGCATAGGACGATGTTGGCTGGTGAGAATTGATGCCGAAGCGCGGCACCGGGCTGTGTGATTGCCGAAACGCGACACCGGGCTGTGCCCAGTTTGATTGCCGAAACGTGGCATCGGGCTGTGTCCAGTTTGATGCCGAAACGCGGCATCGGGCTTTGGCAGGCTTCCGTCCTATGCATGACATTTTATTTATTTTATTCTCATGCATAGGACTGGCAGTTACTACTGAGGTGCAGGAAGGGACTTCACCACAATCTGTGGCGCTGTCTTTCTGCCCCTGTGGCGCCTTTCTTTCTTTTCTTCCATAGGTTTCTGTTTGTTTCCTTTCCCACGCATATATACATATACATATATATATATATTTGCTGGTACATAGTTATAGTTTTCCTTTTTACTTAGCGAAACATATGCATCCAACCTTTGCTAGTTTCGCTTCCCATAGTCAAACTATAACTCCCACAACGTTTTTCTCGATGCATTCTCGAACACCCACCATTTCTCGAACGCCCTCGAACGCAGTGTGACACGTTCTGTGCCCACACCTTCGCGCTATTGCACAGGGCTATCAAGGTGATGTACTGTTCAAGGAATGGCTTGCTGATCCGTCTACTGCTCCAGGGGTTACACTACACGACCATGACACCCACCAACTTCTCCTCGTTGACAACCGCTTATGCATTCCGGACGTTGATAACCTTCGTGAAGACCTTATGCAGCAAGCACATGAGGGGACGGCTGGACATCTGGGAGTGGAGAAAACCATGGAGATACTCAGGAGCGGATACTTTTGGGAGACAATGTCCAAGGATGTTCGTGAGTTTGTCCGTGCATGCCACTTATGTCAACAGGCGAATGCATCCACGACGAAGCCAGCTGGTCCTCTTCATCCTCTCCCGGTCCCGCGTGACAAATTCGATGACATCGCTATGGATTTCATTGGACCGCTTCCTCCCTCTGGTGGCTACGACTATCTTTTAACCATCACGGATCGCCTCACTGGGTTTATCGAACTGGTTCCATGTTCTACCACCATTAACGCTCGCGACCTCGCCATCCTGGTTTGGGACAGATGGGTTTCTCACTATGGCCTCCCGCTCTCCATTACCTCTGATCGTGATACTCTGTTTACCTTGCGATTCTGGACAACGCTATGGGAGAAACAAAATGTGAAGCTCAAGATGTCCATGGCTTTCCATCCTCAAACCGACGGCACTTCGGAACGGTCCAACAAGACAGTGGTTCAACTACTACGTAGCTGGGTGGATAGACATGGCACCTCTTGGGTTAAGTACCTCTCTCGTGTCTCCCAAGCAATGAACAATACTGTCAGACGTTCTACAGGTTTCTCTCCCGCCCAACTGGTCTTTGGTCGCCGACTCCGTACCCTACCTAGCCTCACTCGTCCTCCTTCGTTCACCCAGGCTGCTCTTCCCACGCGGGCTGAATGGACTCTCGCTGCTGATCGCACCGACCTCTCGCTCGCTGAGGCATGCGATAATCTGCTTCTCTCCAAGCACCGCATGGCGTTACAGGCTAACCGACACCATCGCTCTGAAGTAGCCTACAAAGTCGGCGACTGGGTCTGGCTGGATACTTGCAATCGGCTGAAAGAGTTCCGGGCTGGTGATGGAGAATTCCGCGCTGCTAAGTTCTTTCCCCTGTAAGGTCCGGATGAATAAGACCTTCACTGAGTGACTAGAGGGAGCGAGGTGATAGAGGTGTGGGACTGGTTCGGACTGGTGAGGCTTTAGGATGTGGACTTCAGACTGGACAAGAAGCAAACAAGATCCCAATATGCATATGCTGATTATGTCCTATCAGCAACTAAGTAGAAAGAGAGCGATGTGTAGACTGATGTGGAAGAGAGAAGGCAAAGAACACTTAAGACAAGAAGTCGAAAGAGAAGAAGAGGTAGAACACAACAATGGTGAAGAGATAAAGGAGAACCAATGTGAGATAAAGCCAGAACTTACCTGATTATGTCCTATCAGCAACTAAGTAGAAAGAGAGCGATGTGTAGACTGATGTGGACTAATCAGGGTCAGTCTGGGTGGCATGAAACTGGCTGATGGGGAGCACTGCTTACAGAGAGAAGGCAAAGAACACTTAAGACAAGAAGTCGAAAGAGAAGAAGAGGTAGAACACAACAATGGTGAAGAGATAAAGGAGAACCATTGTGTGATACCTCTTTCTTGTACTTTGCCTTTGCTCTCCAAAACCAGTCGCGCCAAACTCCGATAAACACCAGAGGTTTGTGGCGAAAAAGGGCAGAGAAAGGAACAGGAACAAAAGGGTAATAAAGCTCCGAAATGCGACTTGTAAAAGGCGCATGCAAACACACATGAAACAAGGAAATAATAACCAGTGATACACTGTGTCAAGGCAGGAATATCGAAACCAAGTAAGGAGATATGCACCAGGGTGAAGGGGGGCGGCCTGGTGATGCATGGGAAAGGAGAATAATGCATGGAACCAAGGTGTTAATACACCTTGGTGATGCATGAGAATAAAAATGGTGACAAGAATTGACAGAAGGTAGATGGGTCAGAGACTAACCTCTTACACCCTCCCCCACCTGGATGAGACCATGGGGATAGGGGTCACTGGCAAAAGGAAGGTAACAAGAACAAACTGTAGAAGCCAAGCTTCATGGGGGGTCAGGCTGGAAGATAACTCATGTAAACATGCTGACTGAGGGAAACCCCCACCCAAAAAACAAAACTCCCTGGCCTTCTTGGCATCTTTTTCATTTCTTTGGGGGGAGGAAAAAAGTAGGGTGGGGGAACCTCATGCCTATCTCCAGGCCTGATGGGGAAAGGGAGGGTTGAAGGAAAAGAAAATGCAATAAGAGAAAATGAAAGGGTAGGGGGAGAAGGAAGAAAATTCAGAAGAGACAGGGAGAAAATAGAGGAAAGGGGGAAGATGAGAGACACAAGGAACAAGAAAGGCAAAAGGAAATAGAAGAAGGAACCAGAAAGGGCCTGGCTGTGGGCTTGAGGATTGTCTTGCGACTTGAGAGGATACAGGAGGATGCTGTGTAAGAATAAATCAGCCTGAGGTGAACAGTGGAATAAAAGAGTTGAAAAGTCTTGTGGGGTGGAGGGGTAATACAGCTCACTGCAGTGTGTGAAACAGCCAAGAGAGGATATCAATATGAGGTGTTGAGCTGCAAGTCATCAGCAGTAACGTCCATCACATCAAGAACATCAAGGTGTAACTCATCTTCGCCTATGAACTCTTCCCAAGCTTCTTTCCATCCATCATAACCGGGTGCCTCATCCCGACTTATCCACCGAGCCTTGGGGCCTTCACCGGCGAAGCGGGCGCGCACTTGATATACCTTGGGGTGCTGGCCTTTGGGAGAGAGCGTGCGGTCTTCAAGGAGTTGAAGGATGCGAGGCGGGGCTTGAACCGGGCGGTCGAGGAGCCTGGGGGCGGTGTCTTGATGGTAGCGGGTCGATTCCTTGTAAGGCTTGAGGCGAGAGACATGGCGCCGCGGCGTGGACTGTGTAGAGGTGATGGGGACATCGAGTTCATAAAGCGATTGCTCAGGAAACGCGCGCAGGATGGTGAAGGGGCCTTCCCAGCGGGGTATGAACTTGGCAGAGCGGTTAGTGGTAGTTTTATATTCGTGACGGAACTCAGCTGTGTTCAAATAGACCTTGTCTCCAGGGCGGTATACCGGATCGGGACAGCGGTGCTTGTTGGCTTGAACACTTTGCCGATGCTTCGCGAGAAGCAGTTCGTCACGAGCGATACCTTCTTCTAACTCCATCCTCTTCGCTGCTAAGTCCCATTCCGTCGCAGTTGGTTGGGCCTGAGGTATCGTGGGGGCGGTGGTGGATGAGGGGGGTAGGAGGGGGGGGGTGAGGGAGAGACGCTTGCCAAAGACGAGTTCGGCAGGCGTGTGTTGGGTGGAACGGCGGAGGGTATTGTTCATTGCGAAAGCGACACGCTGTAAGTTAGCTGCCCAATTTCGACCCTGGTCATCTGTCCATGCACGCAGTGTCTGTATCACCGTTTTGTTTGATCGCTCTGATATGCCATCGGTCTGTGGGTGATAAGCTGTAGACATCTTTAGCTTCGTACCAAGTAAGGAGTTGAGGCGGCGCCAGGATGCGGCGGTAAACAACTTATCCCTGTCTGAGACTATCGATGTCGGGACGCCATACTTAGACACCCAGTGGTCGTAGTATAATTGAGAGAAAGCCGAAGACGTAAGTGTTGTAACAGTAGGGATGAGAACGACCCATCCCGTAAGTCGGTCGGTGATGACAATAAGGTAGTCGAAACCGTGGGATGTTGGAAGCGGGCCCACAAAATCGATGCCGATGTCGGCAAACTTGGCAGCTGGAACCGGTAGCGAATGAAGGAGACCTGGAGGTTTGGTGGTTGCGGCTTTGGATGTTTGGCATGCAGGGCAAGTGCTAACAAAATCCTTCACGTCACTAGCCATACCATCCCAGAAGTACTTACAGCGCGCTAGTTCCAGTGTCTTTTCCACTCCAAAATGACCCATGGCATCGTGACATTCTCGGAGGCACTGCTCCCGGAGGCCTGATACGTCTGGAATGCACAGCCGTCCCTCGTACTGAAGTACTGTTTGTAACCCCGACACCCCTTGCACCTCCTCACGTTGAACTCCTGGTGGGCGCCGGTCCTCTTCTTGCCACACAGCCATAATAGGATCTTGAGTATAGCCGTTGGCGACCTGGTCCACAAAGTCGGCGTTGGGTGTAAGGACCATCATGGTGAGGGCGTTGATGGAGGGGGCATCCTGGTGCAAACGAGAGAATGCATCGGCGATGGCGTTGGTGACCCCTGGTATGTGGGAGATGTGTAAGTCGTAGTCGGCGAGGACGAGGAGCCAACGCTTTTGACGCTCGGAGAGGTGGGGTTGCTGGAAGAACCATTTGAGGGTGGCGTGGTCTGTCATGACATGTACCGGAAGGCCGAGAAGTAGTGGGCGCCATTCCTTGAGGGCGTGGATGATAGCGCAGAGTTCTTTCTCATGGACCGGATAGTTGCGTTCGGCAGAGGTGAGAGAGCGGGAATCATAGGCGATAGGCTGAGCGTGATCGGGGGATGGACCTGTACCTAACCATGCACCTATGCCAGTATTACTTGCATCGGTGAAAAGGTAAAGGTTTATTTGGCCAGCGAGAACAGCATCATGTGAAAGAGGGGACAGACCTGTGATTCGCGCCAACATGTCCTTCAAGTCCTCAAATGCCCGTTGCGCTGACGTCGTCCAGTTCCAAATCCAACTTAGTGCTTCAAGTCTCTCCACCGGGCTCCCCTTCGCAAGTTGACGCTTACGCAATTCATACGCTTTTTCTGCTGACTTATTGGGAGGAAGGAGCGCAGTAAGAACGGCTGTCTTGGTGGCAATTTGGGGGATGAACTTCCGTAGATATTGCAGAAGGCCGAGGAAAGAACGCAAATCTTTCACCGAACCGGGTGATGGCCACGCACGCAACGCCTCTACTTTCTTGGGGTCTGGGCCGATGTGATTGGGGGAAATGACGTGGCCAAGAAATGTGACGGAGTCGACGAAAAACTGTGATTTGCTGGGAGAGCATACAAAACCACCCTTACGTAACGCTGTCAGAACCGCGCGGATATTGATGGCTAAGTCGGAGTCGGATTCACCCCAGATGATGATGTCATCGACATAAGCCTCACAGCAGACACTGATGAGATTTCGCAAAGCTTCGTTCAAACGGCGCTGTTGCGTTGCAGGAGAATTACATGCGCCTTGCGGCATCACCACCCACTCATACAAGCCCCACGGGGTGCAAATGGCGGTCTTCTCTATATCTGGCTCATGCATCAAGGTCTGGAAGAAGGCATCAGTGAGGTCGAGTTTGGCGAATACACGACCGTGGGCAGCACGCTGGAGGATGTCGTCGATAATAGGAACCGGTGTGCGATCTTTGATCGTCACGTTGTTGAGTCCCCGGAAATCGCAGAGGAATCGAAATTTTCCGTTCTCTTTCTTGATAAGGAACGCTGGGGCTGCCCAAGGAGAACTGGAGGGGCGAAGGCGGCCAGCTGCACGGTGCTTTTCGATTTCTTGACGGAGAGTTTCACGCCAGGCTAACGGAACCCGAAAACCGGCTTTGGCGACGGGTGCAGTGTTGGGGAGGATGTTGATGTGGTGGCGGACTTGAGACATGGTGGAGCAGATCGGCGGATAGTGCGAGACATCGGAAATGTTGGCAGGAAGGATGTCGGCGAAGTCGTGGAGAATGGCTGCCGAAAGCGAATTACGGTTGGAGCTGACTGGCGGGGTCTCACATGGCATGATAGCGTTGAGCTGTAGTGTAGACACTGGGTGTCTCACTGAGTGTGGTTGTGTATATTTGTTGTAGTTGTCTAGCAAAACATGCACTGGTTGTAATACATGTGGATTGAGTATTGAAGAACTACAACAAACTATGACAAAAATTCTCTAAGTACCAACTGTGTGTCAAAAGTAAAATCACACACATTAAATGACACATCACCTGACTTAATACATACACAACAAATATAGCTGAATACTTTGTACAGCTCATACATGAAAATGCATGCATGGAAAATGCATGCATAAAAAATACATGCATATGAAATACATGCATAGGGAATACATGAGTATAGTGCTATGCACTTACATGTAGATTAGCGAGCGATGCATACGATGAGCCACCGTCCAAGAGGAGTTTATTGAGGCGAATAGCGCCATCAAAAAGACGGTGTTGGCGACAGAAAGGGAGACCGAGAATTAAACGATACTTCGGACCCAGAGGCATGGCGTAGAATGGCGTTTCCGCATAAATTGTTTCACCAATTGATACATCCACTAAGTACTCCTGCTCTATCACCGGCCCCGCTCGGTTATCTGCCATCTTCGTCCCCACCGGCGGGACGGGGGTCCCCCTCAAGCCAAGCTGCGCCGCATACTCCCGGTCAATGACATTAATGCCCGTGCCAGAATCAACTAAGGCGGTAGCAGGGTCATCGTTAGCCTGAACGCGGCAAGTGACCATGAGGAGAGGTACTGACCCTGCTAGGGCGGTGGCGCCATCCTGGACAAGTTGATTGGCAACGGGATCGACCGAGAATATGTCGGGGGCGTCGGGACTGTCGTCGTCGGCGAGAGAAATCAGGTTGGCAGCGGGGGCAGAGGAGGAGTGTTGAGAGGGGGAGGAGGGGGGGCGGGTCGGGCAGATGAGCCGGTGGTGGCCAGTCTTCCGGCAGGAGAAACACGCATTGATGCTGCCGAGAAAGGCGCGAGCGGCTTTGCCCGTGTCGCCCAAAGGCAAGCGCTTGGCTGGGTCGAGCCATTCAAGCTGTTGTGGCGTGTAACCCTTAGGCGCCTGAGGCGCGACCTGGACCTGGGCGACCACCGGAGTAGGCGAGCGTGGAGTAGTCGGCCGATTGGTGTTAAATGGGGGGCGGGGGCGAGTGGAATTTTGAAGAAAACGCACTTCCAACATAGCATCATCGATGATATCGATCATGAGGATGTGTAAGTTCGCCGGTTTCACCGTAAGGACCGTCAGACCATGCGCCTTCAGAGCAGCCTTGGTGCGATGGGTGACCAAGCCATCGACACCATCGAGCATGCGTCGGCACACATCGACATCGCCAAGGGGATCCTCAAAATCGCGGAGAATGGTTTGGTGGGAGATGAGGAGGTGGAAAAAAGTGTCAAATGCGGTCAGCGTGGTGTCCAAACAGCGCAGAAGCATGAACTTATGACGGAGCTTTTGTTCCCAGCCCCTGGTCAAGAGGTGAGTCTTGAGCAACGTCTTCCACTCATCCCAGGAAACCGCGCGCTTCCCATATAGCTCTAACCACGTGGTGAAACGGCTGCCGGACTGAGAGATGGACGAGTTGGCCACCGACACCTTCCAAGCACTTTCGGCATCACCAGGACTCCAGAGAAGGAGGACGTCTTGGAAATAGGTGTCCAATGCAAGGATGTGGCGCTGAAGGGCGAATGCATCGGCGGAGGTGGACGAGGACAGCCGAGGAGGTAGAATGCGGTCAGGACGTGAGTTTCGCGAGGGCAAGGACTGGCTAACATCATTGAGGCGATTGGTAGTAGTGACAGACTGGTCGACGATGGCTTGACTCGAGCGAAGGAGCCCAGCCATAAGACTCTTGAGCTCGTCAATGTCAGGGACAGCGGCGGAGGTAGGGGCAGGCGTTTTGCGATAGCTTTCGCTTGGGTGGTCATGCACGGGGGCGAGGGAGTCGAGAGGCTTTTCATCAAGCAAGGTGGGCCCCAGTGGGATGGCATCCAAGTCGATAGACGGAGCCTGCGAGAAATCACTAGTCCCAGGTTGCGAGGGGGTCTCGGATTGTAGGGTACCGTAAATAATTTCACCAGTAGGAGTATGTCCGATGATGGGCAATGCACTAGTATCATCATATCCAATGATGGGTTGTCCCTGGTGATCAAAGGCCATAGTTTCGGATTGTGTGCAGTTCTGATAGGGGTTGTTGGGATTTGTAGTTTGAAAAAAAGTGTAAGGTCCGGATGTATAAGACCTTCACTGAGTGACTAGAGGGAGCGAGGTGATAGAGGTGTGGGACTGGTTCGGACTGGTGAGGCTTTAGGATGTGGACTTCAGGCTGGACAAGAAGCAAACAAGATCCCAATATGCATATGCTGATTATGTCCTATCAGCAACTAAGTAGAAAGAGAGCGAAGTGTAGACTGATGTGGAAGAGAGAAGGCAAAGAACACTTAAGACAAGAAGTCGAAAGAGAAGAAGAGGTAGAACACAACAATGGTGAAGAGATAAAGGAGAACCAATGTGAGATAAAGCCAGAACTTACCTGATTATGTCCTATCAGCAACTAAGTAGAAAGAGAGCGATGTGTAGACTGATGTGGACTAATCAGGGTCAGTCTGGGTGGCATGAAACTGGCTGATGGGGAGCATTGCTTACAGAGAGAAGGCAAAGAACACTTAAGACAAGAAGTCGAAAGAGAAGAAGAGGTAGAACACAACAATGGTGAAGAGATAAAGGAGAACCATTGTGTGATACCTCTTTCTTGTACTTTGCCTTTGCTCTCCAAAACCAGTCGCGCCAAACTCCGATAAACACCAGAGGTTTGTGGCGAAAAAGGGCAGAGAAAGGAACAGGAACAAAAGGGTAATAAAGCTCCGAAATGCGACTTGTAAAAGGCGCATGCAAACACACATGAAACAAGGAAATAATAACCAGTGATACACTGTGTCAAGGCAGGAATATCGAAACCAAGTAAGGAGATATGCACCAGGGTGAAGGGGGGCGGCCTGGTGATGCATGGGAAAGGAGAATAATGCATGGAACCAAGGTGTTAATACACCTTGGTGATGCATGAGAATAAAAATGGTGACAAGAATTGACAGAAGGTAGATGGGTCAGAGGCTAACCTCTTACATCCCCGTTTCCAGGGGCCTTACCAGGTACAAGAAGCTAATCCTGCCCTCTCAGTTTACCGCCTTCACATGAATGACCGGACATATCCAAAATTCCATGGTCATCTCCTTAAGCCTTATCTGTCATCGCCTAGGTTCCATCAAACATCACCGGTAACCCACCAACCCGACACTGGATGTCACCGTGTTCTCCAAATCCTGGATGATCGAGTGTATTGCGGTCATAGGCAACTCTGGGTAGTACTCAGCGGTGACGGTCCTAATGGCCAATGGCGGAATCTCGACAACTTGCATTCATATGATGGTTTCTGGGCCTTATATGAGGAATATATGGGCGACGACGAACTGGCCTTGTGAGTCCCCTTCCTGTTTGCTCCTGTTTTCCTTTGCATACGTGTCTGGGGGCTGCTTGCGTCTCTCTGCGGGTTTTTTGGCCATTATTGGTTTTTTTTCCCTGGCTTGCGCTCAGCAAGACTAAATTAACAGGATTTTCTCACAGAGTGTTCTCCTGCCCAGTCACTCCAACGTGGACGGATTTGGAAAGTAACGTGTGGACAGGAGGCGCTGGCAGTCCCCACGGCCTGGTAATCATTCGTTCGTTCTTTTGCCTCTATTCTCTCCTTTTCAATTTTACGTTCCTTTGCCTTTTCTCTTAATTCTTTCTTTCATCTTGTGGTCCGGCCGAGTTTTTCCCCTGGCTCTCATCTGGATGGGGGAGAGTGTAAGTGCAGAGCCCTTACCACCACTCGCTCTCACCATATGGTAGGATTTATTCCTATGCATAGGACGATGTTGGCTGGTGAGAAATTGATGCTGAAACGCGTTTTTCGGACTATGCCGAAACGCGGCATCGGGCTCTGTCCGGCCTTTGTCCTATGCATGATATTTTTATTCTCATGCATAGGACCGGCAATTGCTGCCGAAACGCGGCGGCGGACTTCGCTGGATCTTTGGCCCCTTTTTTCGATGGACTTCTGCCTGTTTCTTCATACATTCATATATACATATATATATATAGATCTGGTACATAGTTATAGTTTTCTCTCTCTCAAGCAAACTTATGCATACACCAGTGCTAGTTTGCATCTATTAGACAACTATAACTATCCTACCCCTCTTCGAACGCTCTCCTCGAACGCTTTCTCGAACCTCATCTCCTCTCGAACGCTCAACGAACGCTGTCCGAACGCAGTGAGGCACCCACAGTGCCTACACTCACGGTCGTGTACCGGGTAATTACGCTGGGTGCTATTGAAGGTTCAAGAATCATAGGTGACCGGTTGTACAGAGTCCCGAGAAGTACCGACACCGATCCATGCACCTGTACCGGTATTAGACGCATCAGTGAATAAGAAGACCTTCTGTGTTCCTGCTTTGACAGCATCGTAATCAATAACAGTGAGACAAGGAACAGTACTCACCGCGCGTCGAACGGCCTCAAAAGCGGCTTGCTCTGCAGGCCCAAAAGACTAAGTCCAACCTGTCCAGCCATCTGGGAGGTGGCCCTGGTGCATCTTCATCGCCTTGTAGTAGGCCTTTTCTGCTGTGCTGTTTGGAGCGAGAGCCGCGTGGAGAACTGCGGTGTGCTCGGCGAGGTTGGGCACGAAATCGCAGAGGTAGTTGATGAGGCCGAGGAACGAATGGAGTTGGTGGGGCCAGGAGAGGAAACTGCTCAATGCGTGCAATCTTGGTGGGGTCAGGTAGGATCTGACCGGGGCGGATTATGTGACCTAAGAAAGAGACCTCATCGAGAAATAACTGAGATTTCTCATGGGAGCAGTGAAGACCACTACGATGAAGAGCAGAAAGAACACTCACAATGTTATCGTGTAGGTCCTTAGCATCTTTTCCCCAGATAATAATGTCGTCCACGTATGCCTCGCAACATTCCCCAGCTAACCCTTGTAAAGCCTCGTTGATACGACGTTGTTGGGCGGCTGGCGCATTGCGGATGCCTTGAGGCATGACTACCCACTCCAGAAGGCCGAGAGGTGTGGTAATAGCCGTTTTGGGAATATCCTCCTCCTTCATGAGTGTTTGAAAGAAAGCGTCTTTGCAGTCGAGCTTGGCGAATATCTTCCCTTTGCGTGCTGCACGGTGTAGGATATCCTGGACGTTGCCCATGGGATACATATCGGGGACCATGACGTTGTTAAGAGCCTGAAAATCGCAAACCATACGGAATTTCCCATTACCTTTAGACACAAGAAACGCTGGAGACACCCAAGGAGAACTGGAATAGCGAAGACGACCTGCATTCAGATGCTCTAACAGCATCTCGCGGAAACGAGGGAGCAGGGCTTCGGGCACGCGGTAAGGCGCCGAGTGTTTGGGAGTGGCGCCATGTTTGAGATTAATTTCGAAACGGATACCCAACCTGGTCTTTACATCGTGTCGCCTAGAGAAAACGAACTGATAACCGTATTTGTGACTATGGGACCCGCCTTTCCGCCAGCTAACCTAACTCTCATCCGTACGGCCCCTGTCTTCACCGACCATCCCAGCCTCGCTGCCAGCGTTGGATCCATGAAGGTCGTGGATGCCCCTGTGTCGATTAGGAGCCTAATGGGACGATGTAGACACTGGGTGTCTCACTGAGTGTGGTTGTGTATATTTGTTGTAGTTGTCTAGCAAAACATGCACTGGTTGTAATACATGTGGATTGAGTATTGAAGAACTACAACAAACTATGACAAAAATTCTCTAAGTACCAACTGTGTGTCAAAAGTAAAATCACACACATTAAATGACACATCACCTGACTTAATACATACACAACAAATATAGCTGAATACTTTGTACAGCTCATACATGAAAATGCATGCATGGAAAATGCATGCATAAAAAATACATGCATATGAAATACATGCATAGGGAATACATGAGTATAGTGCTATGCACTTACACACACAGCCATAATAGGATCTTGAGCATAGCCATTGGCGACCTGGTCCACAAAGTCAGCGTTGGGTGTAATGTGGGCACAGAACGTGTCACACTGCGTTCGAGGGCGTTCGAGAAGGGGTGGGTGTTCGACAATGCATCGAGAAAAGCGTTGTGGGAGTTATAGTTTGACTATGGGAAGCGAAACTAGCAAAGGTTGGATGCATATGTTTCGCTAAGTAAAAAGGAAAACTATAACTATGTACCAGCACACATATATATATATGTATATGTATATATGCATGGGAAAAGAAACAAACAGAAACCCATGGAAAGAAGGAAAGAAAGGCGCCACAGGGACAGAAAGACAGCACCACAGATCATGGTGAAGTCCCTTGCTGCACCTCGGCAGTAATTGCCAGTCCTATGCATGAGAATGAAATAAATAAAATGTCATGGTTAGGATGGAAGCCTGCCAAAGCCCAATGCCGCGTTTCGGCATCAAACTGGACACAGCCCAATGCTGTGTTTCAGCAATCAAACTGAACACAACCCGGTGCTGCGCTTTGGCATCAATTCTCACCAGCCAACGTCATCCTATGCATAGGAATAAATCCTACCATATGGTGAGAACGAGTGGTGGTGAGGGCTCTGCACTTACATGTAAGGACCATCATGGTGAGGGCATTGATGGAGGGGGCATCCTGGTGCAAGTGAGAGAATGCATCAGCAATGATGTTGGTGACCCCTGGTATGTGGGAGATGTGTAAGTCATAGTCGGCGAGGACGAGGAGCCAATGCTTTTGACACTCGGAGAGGTTGGGTTGCTGGAAGAACCATTTGAGGGTGGCGTGGTCTGTCATGACATGTACCAGAAGGCCGAGAAGTAGTGGGTGCCATTCCTTGAGGGCATGGATGATAGCGCAGAGTTCTTTCTCATGGACTAGATAGTTGCATTCAGCAAAGGTGAGAGAGTGGGAATCATAGGCGATAGGCTGAGCTTGATTGGGGGATGGACCTGTACCTAACCATGCACCTATGCCGGTGTTACTTGCATCAGTGAAAAGGTAAAGGTTTATTTGGCCAGCGAGAACAGCATCATGTGACAGAGGGGACAGACCTGTGATTCATGCCAACATGTCCTTCAAGTCCTTGAATGCCTGTTGCGCTGACATCGTCCAGTTCCAAATCCAACTTAGTGCTTCAAGTCTCTCCACTGGGCTCCCCTTCACAAGTTGACGCTTACGCAATTCATACGCTTTTTCTGCTGACTTATTGGGAGGAAGGAGCGCAGTAAGAATGGCTGTCTTGGTGGCAATTTGGGGAATGAACTTCTGTAGATATTGCAGAAGTCCAAGGAATGAACACAAATCTTTCACCAAACTGGGTGACGGCCATGCACGCAACACCTCTACTTTCTTGGGGTCTGGGCTGATGTGATTGGGGGAAATGACATGGCAAAGAAATGTGACTGAGTTGATGAAAAACTGTGATTTGCTGGGGGAGCATACAAAACCACCCTTACATAATGCTGTCAGAACCACATGGATATTGGTGGCTAAGTCAGAGTCAGATTCACCCCAGATGATGATGTCATCGACATAAGCCTCACAGCAGACATTGATGAGATTTCGCAAAGCTTCATTCAAACGGCGCTGTTGCATTGCAGGAGAATTACATGCACCTTGCAGCATCACAACCCACTCATACAAGCCCCACGGGGTGCAAATGGCAGTCTTCTTGATATCGGGCTCATGCATCAAGGTCTGGAAGAAAGCATCCATGAGGTCGAGTTTGGCAAATATGCAACCATGGGCAGCACGCTGAAGGATGTCGTCAATAATAGGAACCGGTGTATGATCCTTGACAGTGACACTGTTGAGGCCTCGGAAATCGCAGAGGAAATGAAATTTTCCATTCTCTTTCTTGATAAGGAATGTGTAAGAGGTTAGCCTCTGACCCATTTACTTTCTGTCAATTCTTGTCACCATTTTATTTTCATGCATCACCAAGGTGTATTATCACCTTGGTTACATGCATTATTCTCCTTTCTTATGCATCACCAGGCTGTCCCCTTCACCCTGGTGCATGTCTCTTTACTTGGCTTCGGTATTCCTGTCTTGACACAGTGTATCACTGTTTATTATTTCCTTATTTCATGTGTGTTTGCATGCACCTTTTACAAGTCGCATTTCAGAGCTTTATTATCCTTTTGTTCCTGTTCCTTTCTCTACCCTTTTTCGCCACAAACCTCTGGTGTTTATCGGAGTTTGGCGCGACTGGTTTTGGAGAGCAAAGGCAAAGTATAAGAAAGAGGTATCACACAATGGTTCTCCTTTATCCCTCCACCATTGTTGTGTTCTACCTCTTCTTCTCTTTTGACTTCTTGTCTTAAGTGTTCTTTGCCTTCTCTCTGTAAGCAATGCTCTCCATCAGCCAGTTTCATGCCACCCAGACTGACCCTGATTAGTCCGCATCAGTCTACACTTCGCTCTCTTTCTACTTAGTTGCTGATAGGACATAATCAGGTAAGTTCTGGCTTTATCACACACTGGTTCTCCTTTATCTTTTCACCATTGTTGTGTTCTACCTCTTCTTCTCTTTCGACTTCTTGTCTTAAGTGTTCTTTGCCTTCTCTCTTCAGCATTAGTCTACACTTCGCTCTCTTTCTACTTAGTTGCTGATAGGACATAATCAGCATATGCATATTGGGATCTTGTTTGCTTCTTATCCAGCCTGAAGTCCACATCCTAAAGCCTCACCAGCCCGAACCAGTCCCACACCTCTACCACCTCGCTCCCTCCAGTCACTCAGTGAAGGTCTTATTCATCAGGACCTTACAAGCGGGTCGATGCATCCCTCAAGTTCGCTGTGGGCAGCTCCGGCATTCTTGATAAAAAAGGAAAATGGGAAATTCCGTTTCATTTGTGACTACTGCAGGCTGAATAAGGTGACCCAAAAAGATGCCACACCGGTTCTGAATGTTGATGATATCCTCCACCGAGTGGCGCATGGTAGTATATTTGCCAAGATTGACCTATCTGATGCCTTTTTCCAAACCCTTATGCATGAACCAGACATCGAGAAGACCACTATTACCACCGAATTCGGTTTGTTTGAGTGGGTTGTGATGTTGCAAGGCACCTGCAACTTGCCAGCCACTCAGCAACATCACCTAAATGAAGCCCTGCATGGTCTGATTGGTGAGATCTGTGAGGCATATGTTGACGATATTATTGTGTGGGCAAAGGATGCAGATGAATTAAACAGCCGTCTAGAAGCAGTATTGGGATGATTACAGAATGCTGGCTTAGTCTGTTTGCCGACTAAGTCCGAGTTCTTCTGTGATGAAGTCAAATTCCTGGGTCACATGATTTCTGCCAACTGCATCTGTCCCGATCCAGTCAAAGTCTGCACCATATGACAATGGCCCCAGCCACAGTCCCCTCATGAGCTCTGATCTTTCTTGGGGCTATTACAGTACCTTTGAAAATTCATCCCTGCTATCGCTCAGCATACTCGCCCCCTCACAGCTCTTCTCCCCCCTAGTGTAGCTGCCGAGAAAGCATGGATTGCTTGTCAGTGTGTTTTGTCACAAGGGCAACATCCTAAGGCCATGCTTCTGTGGGTCTGGAAATGGATGACAGAGGCTTCTGCAGCTTTCCAAATACTCAAGCAGAAGGTCATGGCCATTAGTGGACTTCGACCCCTGGATTATGCAGCTGCACTCTCTGGGAAAGCTCCAATTTATCTCTTTACAGATGCAAGCAAGTATGGTACCGGTGCTTGGCTAGGGCAAGGACCGAATCCAGAAGATGCATATCCAGTGGTGTATGATTCTTGAGGGTTATCCCAAGCTGAACAGAACTACCCTACTCATGAAAAGGAATTGCTCACAGTCATCTGCACCCTAAAACTCTGGCGACCTCTACTCCTGGATATTCCCATTCATATCCAGACTGACCACTTCACACTAAAATGGTTCCTACAGCAGCGTGACCTTTCCGAACGATAAAAACACTGGCTAGGGATCCTCTCTCGTTTCGATCTGTGCATTGACCATATCGCTGGAGTAAACAATTTCATAGCTGATGCCCTATCCAGACTTGGCAGTGCCAATCTGGAGGATGACGGGATAGAGGTGCTGGAAGTTAGTGCAGCAGTTCTCGGATTGCTTGGACAGGATGTTGGGTTGTTGAAGCGAGTGGCGCAAGGATACAGCACAGATGATGTGATGGGTCATTGGCTGAAGGAAAATGATCTAGTCCTGGGCATTCAGAAGGAGGAACTTACAGTGGGAAATCAGGTGGAAACCATATTGCATTGGGAAGGTCGACTATGTGTACCGAATACAGCCGGCCTGTGTGAAGCATTCATTCGCCAATGCCATGATCCAGTGGGACATTTCGGAGTGGAGAAAACGTTAGAGATGACTAGGCATAGCTACTTCTGGCCAGGGATGAAGGACGACGTTAGTGAATTTGTCAAATCTTGTCCAACATGCCAAATTTCCAAAACTCTCATGGTCAAGCCAGTGGGTCGCCTTCACTCCCTCCCAGTACCCCAAGCAAAATTCCTTGACATTGGCAGTGATTTCATCGGTCCCCTACCAGTCTTGCGTGGCTATGATCAGCTTATTGTCATCACAGATCGGCTCACTGGTTATGTCGTCCTTATCCCCACCAACATGACAATGAACTCCACCAAACTAGCCCACCTTCTTTATGATCACTGGCTCTCAAAACCCAGGTGCCCCAGGTCAATCGTCTCAGATCAAGGCAGCGTCTTCCAATCGACACTTTGGAAGCATCTCACATGTCATATAGGAGCCAAATCCCAACTATCCACCACGTATCACCCTCAAACAGATGGAATCTCTGAACGTTCTAATAAGTTGATCATTGAATCCCTTCATACCATCATGGACATCCATGGCTGCATGTGGGCTGACAACATCCAATGCGTCACCTTTGCTCTCAACAATCATGTCCGAGCCTCCACAAACTGCACACCCACCGAACTCATGTTTGGGCATCGACTTACCCATGTGCCTCCCCTTGTGGCCGAAACCCCTGAGAAAATCACTGAAGCTTTGAAGTTCCTGGTCCCAACAGAAGAAGAATGGCAAGCAGCTGCCTGGTGGATGGAGTTGGAAGAAGGCAAAGCTAGAGATAATTTGT
This sequence comes from Cryptococcus neoformans H99, assembly GCF_000149245.1. Taxonomy (NCBI): domain Eukaryota; kingdom Fungi; phylum Basidiomycota; class Tremellomycetes; order Tremellales; family Cryptococcaceae; genus Cryptococcus; species Cryptococcus neoformans. The sequence continues at coordinate 209,238 of NC_026754.1, read as the reverse complement.
TAATGGCAAAACATCAGCAAGCAGTACAAGCAAACTGACACTGTCAGGCAGATCCTCAATTCAAAGTGGGCAATAAGGTCCTCCTTGACATGCGACACATCTGACAAGAATATAAAACCACTCACCCTCATGGGAATTCAACCAAATTCATCCCCCGATATGATGGCCCATACACCATTGTCAAAGCTTGGCCAGAGCAATCTCTATATGAACTTGACTTACCTTCCTGACCCAACGATACTGCCTGCTGTCATGTCTCCTTACTCAAGCCATATGTCACCTCTGACCGATTTCATTCTGACACCCCTTCCATCACCCCTCAGGTCCCCTCACCACCCCATCTGAAAGTTCTGCACATGCTTGATGTGCGGAAAAGAGGCAAACTGGATGAGGAGGTCAAGCTGGTGATAGCGGGAAAACCAAGTACTGGGCAGTGGGTGAAAAGAAGTCATGCTCATGATTGGGATGGATTTGCAGAAGCATGGGAAACATTTGATGGACCAGACAAATTGTTATTGGGTGCAGTGGAAGTGACAGAGTTACCCCCACAGCCTTCTTCAAGGGGGGGAAGGTGAAAGGCTCCATGCATCGAAGGATTTAACTGTTACATAAGGCCAGAGTCAGAGGCCGCGTTTCAGAGGTTTCCCCATGTGGCCGGATATTCGGGTCATAACCAGTTCTTGTTTGTCATGTTTCAGAATCAAATCCTTCATATCCGATTGCCTTCCGCCTTTTCACAAGTTCATCTCAACTGGCCGAGTATAGTCTGTAGTTTCTATCCTTATAGTTTCTTCATTTCTTATTATTTTTTATTTCTCTTATTTTTTCCCAAGCACTGTCCCAGACACCCAAGGTATAAAGCTGTAGATCTGCAACGACTCTTCCTTCTTTCCCATCCTCATGGAAGAGTCCCTTCTATACGGTCCTTGGTTGTCTGGTGGGTGTCTTGTTCTCTCCTTTGTTTCGGTAGTAGACCATTTACTGACTGGGCAGGAATAGTGCGTAGAATGATTGTTAACTCCTGCCCAGGTATGTTGTGATCCTCATGGAAGAGTCCCTTCTATACAGTCCTCAGTTGTCTGTGCATAGAATGATTGTTAACTCCTGCCCAGATTTTTGCTGTACATGCACATCCACAGACCGTTTGCTGTTCTCTCTTGCTGTGCACACTGAACTTCAATGCTGTCTCAACCCAGTAACATATTCTGCCATAGTGAACAAACCTTCCCAAGGTCTGTTACAACAGTTAATTGATGAGATCCAGAAACATTGAGCGGCTGGCTGACTCTGACCCTCCCAGCTTGCCATGGGTGGCTCCAGTGTTCTTGGTAAAAAAGGAGAATGGTAACTTTCACTTCATCTGCGACTATTGGGGCCTGAATAAAGTCACTGCAGTGGATTCCATGCCGGTTCCCAATGTCGATGATATTCTGCATCATGCTGCTTGTGGAAAAATCTTCGCAAAGATCAATTTATCAGATGCATTTTTCCAAACTGTAACAGCACAGGGAGGATGTTCACTGGGAGGTTCAGCTTTACTTTTGGGAAAGAGAGACAGCAGGATCACAACAAGTTAAGTCAGTGGCAAGGAAAGAGGTGGTTGGGTTCGTCCAGGCACAGAAGCAGTCTATGAGTTTGCATGTATTTGTTGAACACCTGGGCAGAGTGTCAATGAAGATCTATTTAAGCACTCAAACAGAACTACAGCAAGTCGTGGACAATCAAGGGAAAAGGCTCTCTTCCTAAAGATGAAAGAAGAGAGACTTTTCCTTGCTGCAAATTCAGTTGAGGCCTGTGAGGAGTTGTAAGGTCCGGATGAATAAGACCTTCACTGAGTGACTAGAGGGAGCGAGGTGATAGAGGTGTGGGACTGGTTCGGACTGGTGAGGCTTTAGGATGTGGACTTCAGACTGGACAAGAAGCAAACAAGATCCCAATATGCATATGCTGATTATGTCCTATCAGCAACTAAGTAGAAAGAGAGCGATGTGTAGACTGATGTGGAAGAGAGAAGGCAAAGAACACTTAAGACAAGAAGTCGAAAGAGAAGAAGAGGTAGAACACAACAATGGTGAAGAGATAAAGGAGAACCAATGTGAGATAAAGCCAGAACTTACCTGATTATGTCCTATCAGCAACTAAGTAGAAAGAGAGCGATGTGTAGACTGATGTGGACTAATCAGGGTCAGTCTGGGTGGCATGAAACTGGCTGATGGGGAGCACTGCTTACAGAGAGAAGGCAAAGAACACTTAAGACAAGAAGTCGAAAGAGAAGAAGAGGTAGAACACAACAATGGTGAAGAGATAAAGGAGAACCATTGTGTGATACCTCTTTCTTGTACTTTGCCTTTGCTCTCCAAAACCAGTCGCGCCAAACTCCAATAAACACCAGAGGTTTGTGGCGAAAAAGGGCAGAGAAAGGAACAGGAACAAAAGGGTAATAAAGCTCCGAAATGCGACTTGTAAAAGGCGCATGCAAACACACATGAAACAAGGAAATAATAACCAGTGATACACTGTGTCAAGGCAGGAATATCGAAACCAAGTAAGGAGATATGCACCAGGGTGAAGGGGGGCGGCCTGGTGATGCATGGGAAAGGAGAATAATGCATGGAACCAAGGTGTTAATACACCTTGGTGATGCATGAGAATAAAAATGGTGACAAGAATTGACAGAAGGTAGATGGGTCAGAGGCTAACCTCTTACAGGAGTGTGAAAAAAAAGACGGAACCAAATTATGAAAAGTGATGTTCAAAACTAGCTATGACTTGAAACAGACCTTGAGATCATAATGACCATGTTTGGCATGCATGCCTTACAAGGATTAGCTTCTTGCACCTGATAAGGCCCCTGGAAATGGGGGAAGAACTTAGCAGCATGGAATTCTCCATCCCCAGCCCTGAACTCTTTCAGCCGATTTTGAGTATCCAGCCAGACCCAGTCACTGACTTTGTAGACTACCTCAGAGCGACAGTGTCAGTTAGCCTGTATCGCCATGCGGTGCTTGGAGAGGAGTAGATTATAGTGTGCCTCAGTGAGGGAGAGGTTGGTGCAATCAGCAGCGAGAGTCCATTCGGCCTGTGTGGGAAGAGAAGCCTGGGTGAATGAAGGAGGATGAGTGAGACTAGGTAGAGTACAGAGCCAGCAACCAAAGACCAGTTGTGCTGGAGAGAAACCTGTAGAACATCTGACAGTATTGTTCATTGCTTGGGAAATAACTATTATACACCTCTTCAAATGCTCTCCTTGAACGCTTTTTGAACCCCATTTCCTCTCGAATGCTCAATGAATGCTGTCTGAACATAGTGAGGCACCCATAGTGCCTACAAGGAGTGTGTTGTGAGAGATAGTCCACAAGGGTGTTGTATTCCCCTTTTATGTATTCGATACAGAGATCAAATCCTTGAGGGTACTTTAGCCAGCAAAGTTGGCAAGGAGAGAGATTGTGTTGACCATGGAACCATTGAAGCATAAAGTGATCGCAATAAACATGGACTGGAACACCATAGAGCAGAGGATGCCAGTGATTGAGAGCATTGATAATCACAAGAAGCTCACAGTCATGTACTGGGTAATTACACTGGGCACTATTGAAGTTTTGGCATCAATTCTCACCAGCCAACATTGTCCTATGCACAGGAATAAATCCTACCATATGGTGAGAACAAGTGGTGGTGAGGGCTCTGCACTTACACCAACAATCATGCAGGTCCTTGGCATCCTTGCCCCAGATAATAATGTCATCCACATATGCCTTGCAACATTCTCCTGTTAACCCTTGTAAGGCCTCATTGATGTGACACTGTTGGGTGGCCAGTGCATTATTATTATGAATGCCTTGAGGCATAACCACCCACTCCAGAAGGCCGAGGGGAGTGGTGATAGCCATCTTGGGAATATCTTCTTCCTTCATGAGTGTCTGGAAAAAGGCATCCTTACAGTCCAGCTTGGCAAATATCTTCCCTTTGCACACTGCATGGTGTAAGATATCCTGTATGTTGCCCATGGGATACATGTCAGGGACTGTGGCATTGTTGAGGGCATGAAAATTGCAAACCATACAGAATTTCCCATTGCCTTTGGACACCAGAAATGCCAGAGACACCCAAGGAGAACTGGAGTAATGAAGATGACCTGCATTAAGATGTTCTAATAACATCTCACAGAAACAGGAGAGCAGGGCTTCAGGTATGCAGTAAGCACTGAATGATGTGGGGTGGCACCCTGTTTGAGATTGATCTTGAAGCAGATACCCAACTTGGTTTTCAATATCCCCAAGGTCATTGCAGAAAATGTTGTGGAATTCAGCCTGGAGACAGTGCAGGATGTCCATCAGGCTGGCAAACTCTGCCACTGCATAGGTCAGCAATGGAGTGTGGTGAGTTTCAGTGTTGGACAATGTGGCAATGGTGGAGGAAAAGACCCTCCAGGCAGCCTGCACAGTAAAGGTCGGCAATTTGTGAGTCACTTTGGTAATGATTCATGCTGAGAAGATGATTATCCCAGTCCTCAGCTCTTCCAATTGCTGAGCTAGTTCTTCCTATCCCTTCTGATAATTTCAGCCTTCAAGTCCTCATTCTCCTGGAGTGCTCTTGTAAGCTCCACTGAAATAAGGATCACCTGTGCTGTGAGACCAATGTGACTGTATTTGGCATCATGCCTTACAAGTGTGACACCATTTCTCAGTCCATTCTCTTGCCTTGTTCTTCCTCTGGGTGTAGTTGTTGTGATATTGTGTGTTGAGTCACTTGCACCCTGTTTGCTATAGCAGACTCTTCAGTGGATCTCCTTGTCTACTCAGCCTGCACTGCTGCCTGCACAGCTGAAGATGTAAGTGATTCCCTAAGCCAGAGTGTTCGCTTGATGGTAGTGAATGACTCTGGAAGTGCTAGGGTCATAGCATATGCCAGTGGCCATTTGATGTTCAGCTTTTGAAATCCAGCTGCACAGGAGAAGGCCACTTGCTTAAATCAATCAGCCCATTTTTGAAAGGTGAGATAATGTTTGGTTGACTTTGTGAAATTGATATGTTCTGGTGCAGAGAGGGTTTGGCTGGCCAGCTAGATCTTATACTTTTCAAGTAGATATGGATCATACTGGAACAAGGCCTTTGAATTGAAGGGCAAGTTTGTCCAGATAGTTTTGGATAATCAGGGGGGTCCTTGGTGGATGTGAGGGTGGGAAGATTGAGTTTGTAACAAAGGGGGACTTAATATCAGGTAGAAGTTTCACTGATCTCTCTAAGGTGACATCAGTGTCAAATTTTGTGCTCTTATGTCTTTTCCATGAAGTGTGGAGGCTTGTCTTTTGCCATCAGACCTCCAACACTCACCCTTAGGTCTCCTAGCTGTTGGGCTAACTCTTCTATCCTTTGATCCCTCCTGGTCAGTTCAGCCTTTAAGGCTTAGTTCTCCTGCAGGGCTCTTGTAAGCTCTTCTGAGATGTTATTTTCTCCTGAGAATGTCATGGGGGTGCCTTGCCATGGCTTTGCTTTGTTTTCTTCAATGTTGAGTTTGGCATTGAGGTTTGTTGTAAACTGGTCCTTGCCAGTAAGAGATATCTGGAAAAAAGTGTAACAAACCTAGAGGATTGTCCACTAAGTGGCATATATAGATCAATGATGAGGGCGAAACAAGAGAAATGACAGCATGATATGGCTGTGAACATAGCTGAAAAATGATATAGCAGGCAGGAGAACAGCAAACAGTCTACAGGCACATGTATGAGGCTCTCAGGCAGGGAGTCAATAATAATCCTAAGAACTATTCTCCCCAGTCAGTAATTGGTTAAAAGAAGAAGCAAGAAAGAAGCACCCACCAAATACCTGAAAGACCACACCAAGGAAAGCTCTCTCCCTGGAGGATAGAGAAGAAAGGAGAAGGACCTGGATGGATCTGTGGTGTTGAAGTTTCAAGTGTTTGGGACAGCATGGGAAAAGTAGAATTAAAAAAAGGAATAAAAGAACTAGAAACAAACCAGCACATGATCAGTGAAGGAGGAATCCAATTGTGCAAAGGCACAGCAAACACTGGGAACCTTACATAGACCCAGATCTCTCCCTGCCTCATTCTCATCCTCTCTCTTTTCTTCTCCCATTGCCTCTTGAACTTTTGTTTGGCTTTGAGATTTTGGGGTCTTGTGTGTTCTGTTTTCAAGAGAGGCTTGGCTGGCTTTGAGTGTTTTCTTCACCTCTGTTTGTTAGCCTTGGTGGGCTTGTAGACATTGATCAACTCACTTTTAGGGCTCCATTCTTTTTGTTTTTGTTCTTTTTCTCCCTCTGATCAAGTACCTTATACAGGATACCTTTGATACTGGAGCTGTTGAGGTTGTACATCAGAGAGATTAGTTTTGGTGGATATGGTACCATGTCTGGTTCTGTGGAGGATGTCATCCACATTCTAAACTGGCATAGCATCCTTATGGGTGTTACCTTGTTTAATATGTGGAAATCACAGATAAAATGGAATTTCCTGTTTTCTTTTCTGATTAAGAATGCTGCAGCTGCCCATGGCAAACTTGAGGAACATAGGCAAGTGCAACACTGCCTGTTAATAACATATCTCAAGCTTGTGGAGTGGCTGTAATCTCTAGCTGGTGGATTATTAAGGAGATGCAAGCACCTGTGTCAAGTAAGGCAAAGAAAGGAAGGAACATTGTCAACAATGTACTGACATTAGACACTTTTTGGAAGTTTCAATATGGTTGCCAGTGTGCTAATGATGAGATTACCAAAGGTACAGGGGAAATTTGCTTCTGGATTGTTGTCTTTGCACCAGGTCATGAGAGAGCATGGTTTATGTCTGTATATTAATCAGTCAAAATACAGTGTTTCTCACTGGAAGGCTCACAATTGGCAAGGACTGTCTTTCTTGCTTTGCTGGTCCATCACAGGCTTATTTAAAAAAAAAAAACTCAAGAGCCCACTTTACATCAGACTTGCCAATATCCTCTTGGTCATAACATTGGGAATGTTGGAATTAAACACCTCATGTATAGCTACCATGCCTAATTAGTTGGTACAGTCAGGAAAAAAGAAAAGTGAACAAGGATACTCACCTACCATCTGAATAAGCACAACTAGTCTCCAATGACTATACAACAGAAGAAAGGCACTCTTCCTCAGAATAAGGAAAGGTGAATCCAACTGTATTTGAGTTCCATGACTTCAGTTGTTAAGAAGAAATAGAAAACTAGGAATTAGACCAAACATGAGGCCAACATTAGTGAATGCCAATCATGCAAGGTAACAGCAAACCCTGGGAACCTTACAATCCCAAAGGACCAGGTTGAGGCCCTGACTGGTCTAGAGCTACAGATTGCATATCAGATTCAAGATTGGAAGTGGGATTATGGATTGCTCTTTATCATTAATGCCTGGAGGCATGTTTAATTAGTATCCACATGCAAGTAGAAAATGACAATATCTGTCCCAGACACTTACCTTAAAGTCAAGGTTAGGTTTGTATAGTCATGAAGTGGAATTTGTAACACCCTCAGCAGGATATTTGGCCAACTTCATGGGTTTTAAGGAGTACCATGGACACTGCTACTGGACCTTCCCTGCATGAAGACTTTTGTGTCAGGCATTTGACAGTGTAAACAAGCCTTTGAGCCATTCACATACACCATGCTCCCATCATACCCAATCTTGGGTTGATATCTTCAATCTTGCCATGACCATCAATTAATTATTTATCAGGCCATTCATCTATCTTTCATACTATGAAATTCATGCTGGGACAAGAAAGTCAGTGTCTGCCTGAGATATGCAAAAAGCAATAATTCACTCACATGCTTAATTTGTTCTTGATTTTCTCTCCCATTGTTGATTGTTGAAGTTGGGGTAACTATCAGGGATTTGGGGACCTTGATATATCAGTTTTGATTTCATTCCTGCTTTGTCTTTCCCTGGCTGTTCATATTCCCACATGGTCATTTCTTAGCAGGTCCAGGAGGCAGGCCTTCTTCCTTTGGGCTATCAAAGTTCAATTAGCAACAACATGCTTATGCTGCCAGCTGTAAATGAGGGAAGGCTCTCACTGAAAAACAAAGGAAGAGGTAAATCTGAGACTACAGGCTGATCATCTCTGTAGTCAAGTTCAATCATCTGCTGGTGTGGTAGCAGACAATGAAACCAACATTTTGTACTCCTGCAGATTTTGGCATGTCTGGCTGTATCCATTCATACCATATATTTGTTGTGCATGTGGGATATGGCAATAGTATTGTTTTCTATGTAGCAGGCAGTCAATGAAGCCAGCTATGAGGGAGCATAAAGCCAGTTTACTGAAAGTATCAGAAAACCAAACATCACTTGCTACTCACTCTGGATTGCCTATCCAAGATTTCAACTGTAATCCCAATGTTGACTGATCCAGAAACACACCATTTGCATTGGGGCTTGTTGGTTTTTAGGTTTTTTAATTCCCATTCTGCTCAAAGGCAGCATCATCCAGAAACTTGTCAATGACCAGGGCAGAACTCTTGCTTGTCAATCCTAATTAATCGCTGCAGGTCTTTAGAGCTCACATCATCAAACACAAGACAAAATTGAGGTGTGTGCCTGGCCTGCAGTGGCGTCCATAGAGAGATAGCTTCGTTCTGAGACTCTCGCACCTTGACAGCGTGGAGATAGGTGGTGGGAAAGTAGCAGTCCGGACTGGTGAATATTAGGCTGCCTTGTCGCTGTAAGAGCATCCCTCCTGTATGGTGCCAACAAAGCAACAACTTCGTCATCTTCTGATAGATCTTCTGAATCCTGGTTAAAGATGGCGTTTGTATATGCTAATTGCCATTGTTGTTCTCCTCTTCGCTCATACATGTCATCAATTAAGTGGCACAAGTTCACAGGATCGTACCTGAAATGAAGAAAAGCCAGTCAGTAAAGGAATGGCGCTTGTGGATACAGAAACACGCTACCTAGCAGCCACTGGAGATCCGGGTGCTACACACAAATGCGAACGATCAAAACCATAGACTAAAAGTTCTTTGTTAGCTTCCGGAATGTCTTTGTATTATGCTGAAAACTGATAGAAGACAGATTTACAATTACCTCGACTACCACTGTATTACGCATCGTATAGTAAGTCAAACAGCTCTCTGCTGGTGCCCGCGTAAAATTCCAATCGTGTTTGAAAGTATCGCCGGATGGAAGACTATTACTCTCCGATCCTCTCTGCGTTATCTGCGCTTGAGTCATATTGAGTCAGGTTGAGTCATATTAATCGATCGGGATTTGGTGGATGGCATTTGGAGCTTGGAGCTCGGAGCTCGGGAGGAGAGGCTTTCGTTTGGCATTTGAGAACGACAAAACGGCAGGAAGTGAACAGTCGAACCGATATGTCATCATGGGAAAGTTGTGAGTCGCGATATACCACAACTGATGGAACAGAAGTACTACGAGTATACTTTACGTAACCCGAAATGACGTTGACGTGACTGACTATGACAAAACGCGCTTTCCGTTATGGTCCTCAGGGTGCCAAACGCGTCGCCCATTGTTTATTTACTTCCTTCTGTGTGTCGTCGTTTGTCGCGTGGATGTTGCGAGGCGTGCGGAAAACTGCCATTCATCGTGCTATTCGAACTCGGTCTATCTAGCAATAACATGTGTTGACATCTCTGGGATTGGGAAGAGATAGGTTTACAATTACAGTATACGTATGGAGGTACTTAATTAAACAGTCTGCAGTTAAGGATGAAACACGGCTCAGGGGCTGAAAAAAAAAAATCAACAGGCACGGACCCTGAAGTGTGACCGAGCGGGTCAGGGGGGAGTAGGCGTGTTGTTTTGTGTCTATGCGGGACAATCATATTTTATGGATCAAAAGGCAGCCTTTAAAAGGTCACGCATTGATCCCTTTTTCTCATTTCCCTCCCATCCCGCCAAGAGCGTTGTTTCGTTAAATACTCCTCGCCACTTTCTTTCTCTCTTCCTTCCTATCTTCCACGCCATCATCCTAGAGCTGTGCTCGGCCCTCCGCTACAGAAAACCACTTCCATCACTCAACACAGTCACTCTTTCCATCAGCGCACTTTCACTACCGCTTACACCGCTACACCGCCCCCTTCCGCCTTCGCCACGTACCCCATCCACAGAAAATCACAATGAAGCTCGCCGCCAACGCCGTCACTGCTGCAGCATACCTCGCCCTCTGCACCTCTGTGGTCGCCCACGTAGACTTTACGCGTCGTGCCGCCGACGGTACCCTTCTCACTGGCCCCCGATACGTCCTTCATTCCCGTCAGGATAATTCCGCGGACTTTATCGGTAATGCCACCGACATCGACGCAACAAGCTTCGAGGAAACCCCTGCCGCAAACTCCACTATCACTGCCGCAGACTCTACTATTACTGCCGCAAATTACAATGTTACTTTCAACTCCACTTCTTACGACAACTCCACGTCTTATGGCAACTCTTCCTATATAGGAGAGGGCTTTAACGACGGTGACGACGATGAGGAAGATTGCGAAGACGAGGATAATAGCACGCTCACCGTGTCCAGCTCTTACTCTGCCGCCACTAGCGCTTCTACTGCGGCTGTTGTCTCTGAAGAAGAGGAGGAGGACTGCGAGGAGGAAGATGAGGATGAGGAGGATGGAGCAGACGGCGCTTCTGCGTCTGGTGCACCCGCCGCCATCGCCGCTGCATCTTCCGTCCAGGCCGGGTCTTCCCCTGCCGTTGTGACCTCTCAGGCCGCCTCTACAACAGTTTTGGGTGCCGTTCAGGCTGCCGCTGCAACTGAATCTTCTGAATCCTGTGACGGTGTAAGTTTTAATTAGTCAATGTTTAGTGTAAAAACTTACGTGGAAATTAGGCCACTACTGTCTACGCTACCGTCACTGTAACTCAAACTATCTCCGCTGGTTCTGGCTCCACCGGCGCTCCTGCCGCGAACCTTGGTGCTGCTGTTACCTCTGCTTCAGCCAACCAGGCCTCACCCACTTCTAATGCCGCCGACGCTGGCTCTAATACTTCCACTAACGGTCCTTCCGACACAGACGACGATGACGATGATGAATACGTGAGTGTGTTTCTGCCTGGCCTTTAAGGAACATGTACTGACCACTGATAGCCCGATTGCGAGGAGGAGGACGAGTACGAGGATAGCACTTCTGCTGCCGTTACTTCTTCGTCCCCTGTCACTTCTGCTGCCCCTACCACTTCTTCCGGAGGGTCGGCTGCCGGTACTGGCGGGCAAGAAGACGACGACGAGGAGGAGGACTGTGAAGAGTACGAGGAGGAAGACGACGACACCACCTTGGATGCGTAAGTGAACTCTTTCGCTATCCACGTACAGGTACTGAACTGGAATAAAAAGGACTTCTGGCCAGAGCTCTGCCATTTACGCTGCTACCGCGACCGACCCTGCCGTTGCCGTCCAGACCGATTCGGCCTCCAACCTGACTGCCAACGCCAGCTCTTCAGCTAGCGAGTCTTTGTCCGCCTCTGAGACTGCCTTGCCCAGCCTCGCTCAGCTCATGGCCAACACCTCGGCTACGGCTACCGATTCTGTCTCTGCGGCCAACGTCACTTCATTTGAGTCTGCCGCACAAGAGACCGCCGCCTCCTCTGCTTACTCCGAGTCTGCCTCTGTCTCTGAGGTGATTGCTCCTTCAGCAGTCTCTGATTACGACTCTTCTGCCCCTTCAGAGGCACCCACTCCCTTGGCCACCGCGTCCTCTTCTATCTACTCTGTCGTCGAAGAGAGTGCCTCTCCCACCTCTGTTGTATCTTCTGCAAACGACGAGCAGATCGCCTCTTCCAGCGTCAGTGTCGATGACGAGGCTCCCGTCACTGTGACTGCTGAAGACGCCTCTGCTACTCCATTCCGCAAGCGCCGAATCACTTACTGGGGTTAAAATATAGAAAACTTATGACCATTTTGTTTTGATTACTATTTTTTTTTTCATGTTGATATTACGCCTATAAAGGGTACTAGTTGCTCTATGACGTGCCACGTAGTACCGAATTGCCCACGCCTATAGATACCAGAGTATTGATTGCTACGATCTTGGGACGTTGGGAGCCTGTCATGTTATCATCCTCTTGTTTGAACTGTTCACACCTTTTTTTTTTTTTCTTTGCTGATTCTATCAGATTGACATATACAACTGCATATACATGATACCAATACGATCTAGCCACAAGTTGCTCGGCATCCGTCTACGGCTTGAAACATGTTTGTCAGCAAATCTGATTAGTATAGAAAGGCGGTGCGCTATAACTTACTTCCGCCTCCTCGCAGATCACCCATAGTCATGAATCCTCGACCACCACCACCTCCACTTCCACCACCGCCGCCCCCGCCCCCGCCCCCGCCCCCGCCTCTCCATCCACCTCCCGGTCCGCTTCCACCACCGCCTGGGCCACCTGGACGCCCTGTCCCTGTTGATTTAGGTCGAGCGGTAGGATCGGTCCACGATGCCGGGTTAACGATTGGCTACACAAGATGATCGTCATTATTGGCCATCTTTTTCTTTTTTCCTCGTCCTCTTTCCTCCCTTATCACATATGTATGCGTGACAGATAGAAGATATGTATTTGGCGTTTTGCTCGACTTACGCTGACGAGTGTCTCGAAAAAGAGGTAAGCCAGAGTGGCAAAGTCTGATATTTTGATAGAAATCCTGTGTGTGAGAGGCTGGGCACCAAGTGTGCCGGAGGAGGTCACATATGGTTTTGAATTAGACATATCTTGGAGGGGTTGGTTGTAGACTTGCGCCTCGGGCTGGATGGATGTAAAAGTGTAAAAAGACGAAATGGGAAATGTAAGTGTGCAGTATGAGGGACGGGATTTGTGGAGGCCGGAGGCGTGGAGGCGTGGGAGGGGAACTGGGATTTTAGCCGCTGGGGCAGCTGCTGATTGTGTCGCGGACGCGAGTGAACGCCAGATGAATACAAAACAACAACAACGACAACAACAACAACAACAGCATCACAACCCTTGTTTCCCTCATTAATACACCTCTCCAGCACGTCTCCCAATCTGCGATTTAACAGACGTATCCTGTTGCTCATTACATATCAACATCCACATCCTAGCATAACACGGGTGGACCACGCACATCCAATCATCTCTACAACACCTCCCATTCTCTTATCTCGCCTGGCGACCAAACCCACTTTTGAAACCCTACTTTATCTACCCATCTGCCTTGCCTTAAGTCCACTGTGGGGTTGGAGATACTTTTCGGATTGCGGTTGAAGTGAAAAAAAAAAGGAATATCGGGCCGAATAACCTCGAAAGGAGACTGCGGTTGATAAAACTTGTCTTCTGTTCAAGAGATTTTAAGGAGGCTTTTTTTTTTTACGATGCCGCCTAAGCCGGTAAGCAAGCAGGGGTATTGATCAAATGGAGGCTTCCCAAGAGCTGATCACATCTGGTGGATGGTGTAGTTGAATAGAAAGCTTGTGGTGTTGGGAGATGGTGCATGCGGAAAGGTATGTTTGCGAGCTATGTCATGTGTATGAGAATGGGGCGGCTGACCTCTTCTTTTTTCGGTTGTGTTGCATTTTAAGACATCACTACTGACTGTATTCACCAAAGGTTTGTACTCTATCTGAGGGTTACTGTTTGAAGGGGAAAAGAGTGTACTGACGTATAGATAGGATATTTCCCAACCACCTAGTATGTCGCATTTCGTCCTGATTAATCCAATCGAGGGAAAATCCGCTCAGACATCTCATGTGTTTACAGTGAACCTACGGTGTTTGAGAATTATGTGGAGATGATCCAAGTGGACGACCAGGTGGTAGAACTGAGCCTGTGGGATACGGCCGGTACGTCTCCGTCTCCCTTCCAACAACCTCGTTATAATCTCGACAGAGGGACGTCTGGATCACTGATAACGTTGTACTACAGGCCAGGAAGACTTTGATCGGTTACGTTCACTTTCATATGCTGATACACATGTGGTCATGATTTGTTTCTCTGCAAGTGAACTATTATACGTACCCAACCGATGAACGCTAATGATGCATGGAAGCAGGTCGATTCACCCGTGTCATTAGAAAATACCGAATCAAAGGCAAGTGTTTGATCCATATGCTGAATGTTTTTGACAAGGATAACTGACAATTATTATATCAGTGGATTCACGAGGTCAATCAGTTTTGTCCAGGAGTCAAGATAATCCTTATTGGTAAGTCGAAACGTTTCTCTTCTCGATGCTCAGTGTCTCGCATATGGTCGCGAGACCAGATGTTAACAATTGCAACAATCCAGCGCTCAAGTGCGACCTCCGGGAGGACCCTGCGGTGAAAGAAAGACTTGGCCGATACTCATTACATCCAGTCACATATGACGAGGGGCTGGCAACCGCCCGAGCTATCCGTGCGAGCCGGTATCTAGGTGGGTTTTCTCGTTACCTTTCCGTAAGAAAGGGCAGATACAAAGAAAAAAGTGCGGTGACGGCTGATACCCTGTGTCCTGTGCAGAGTGCTCGGCCAAGCATAATCGGGGGGTACAGGAGGCAATTTACGAGGCCGCGCGGGTGGCAGTCGGGAGCCGGGCAAGGGGAGGTGGTTCTGGGGGACGGATGAGGGGCGACAGCTGGAAGGAGAAGTGTATCATCTTATAAGGTATCTTTCTAATAAATAATGGGCTTTTTTAATACAGTTGTGTATAATTGTTGATGTGTGATGGACTGTGCGCGGTGAATGCCGACTGTGAAAAAAGTGTTGTGCCGAATATGCCGAGCACTGCGGGGCGCGGCTGAGGGAAATGTGCGATTTTATCAATTATGCATGTAAGCGTGTCCCTTTTTTCGGCCTGTGTTGTTCTGCTTGGAGGAGTCGTACTCGCAGGCAGATATTTTTCAGTGCTGAGTCTCAGCCACCGTCGGTCGCTTCTCGGCTGCAATTGACGTCCAGCGCTGCCCACCCAGTAGCAGCCAGCCACCAGCGACCGTCGCCCGCGAGTGACTAACCCGCAGCGTTCTCTTCGCCGCAGCGTGCCCCCATCTGCGTTCCCACGACCCCTCACACGACCGCCCACACGACCTGCGTACAATCCTCTTTTACATTCTTCTCGACGTCGATCGCCACCGCGCCCCGCCCGAAAATGCCATCGACCGCGCTGTCGCCCCCGTCGCGCCCGCCCGCCCAGTCGTACGACTCATACTCCTCCTCCCTCAGCCCGAGCTCGCCGCGCTTCCACGCCGCTGCTGGCTCCCACGGCCGCCGGTCGCCGTCGCCATCCCGCCTGGAGAGCCTCCTCGACGGCCCGCACGTGCCCCCCCGCTCCCCCTCCCGCAAGATCCGCAGCGCCCTCTCGCGCCACATCCGGCCGCACATCACCCCCCGCACGCTCACCCCCGTCTTCCTCTGGACGCTCGCCCTCTGGCTCATACATCACTTCCTCTTCCCCCTCTCCTCCCCCTTCGCCAAGCTCGCCAAGCCCAAGGCGGAGGAGCACTTTCTCTCCACCACATTTCCGCCCCCCGCACAGCGGCTCGGCGACGACCGTCTCGACTCGGTCGACCCCCGTTGGCGCGCATACCATCCCCTGCCAGCTCCCGAGCCCCCTTTCCCCCGCCTGCGGCCCACCCGCTTCCTTCCGCCGCAATGCCTGGAACAGTGGTTTGCAGAAGGAGAGACGCTCTGCGGTGCAAAGGAGATGGGCGAGGAAGAGACTCTTGACGCGACCTGGCTCTGGGTGAATGGATCCGATCATCGCTGGAGAGATAGTATGGTGGAATGGAGAGAAAAAGAAAACGTCAACTCGCCAGAGCGCCATTACCGGTGAGTTGAATTTCTGGCTGTTGTCGTCAACGGCAGCAACACTAACCTGGCGCAGCGAGCAAAACGAGCTGGTCCACTCCATGAGGTCTGTCCTCGACGCTCTCCCCGGCCATCTGCGTACTTTCCACCTCATCCTTGCGGACTATCCCTTCAATTACCCCGAAGATTTAGAATTAGTCCCTTCTTCGATCATTCCTGACCTCGAAGTGGCCGCTTCAAAGAGCAAAGGCAGGCGTCACCCGCGAGAGCTTCCCGGAGCTCCCGCGTCCCTCGCCAACCTGACGGAACGGGTCACTCCAGAATCCATCTCCCCCACCTTGGCCAGCCACCTCCAATCTGAATGGCGTATTCTCCAGACACCCACCTGGCTCGATTTCTCCCGTCGTGACCCGTCCGACCCTTCACACCCGTTCCATCCTTACTCTGTCAGCAAAGCGGGCGAAATAAGACAACATTATGCCGAGGCGTCGTATCCCACCTTGAGGTACGCTTCTCACTGGGAAGTTTTCCACATTCCGTCAGTTGATCGGGATGGACGCCAGGAACTTATGGGAGAAAGGGAATGGAGGGAAAATGAATGGAAGAAGAAGGCGTTGCCGAGCTTCAACTCGATGGCGATTGAGAGTAGGATCGGATGGTTGCCTGGATTGGTATGTCAACCCGAATGAATGATGGATGAATCGTACTGATGAAGTCTTGTAGGCCGACGCCATCATCGCATTGAACGACGACTTTTTCTTGCTCCGTCCCCACGCCGTCTCCGACTTTCACTCTCCTCTCTACGGCTCCGTCATCCGATTCGAGCACGGCGTAAGTAAAAAAAAAAAAAAGCAACAGCTTTTCCTCACAAACTATCCAACTGACATGGCTATATAGTATAACCAACAAGTCAAGCCCGACGTCGAGAAGAACCATATCAACGATCCCGGAGAGATGGGCGGTCTCTACCACGCCAATGCCCTTCTCTCTCGACGATTCCCCCGTCGCCTTCGGCCGTACTTTGCCCACGTACCCAAGGTCATCACCCGCGGTCTTCATCATGAGGCGAGCTTGATGTTCCAAGAAGCTTTGACGGAAAGCAGCACGAGGAGGTTTAGGGAAATGAAGATTGGGGAAGGTGATGTGCAGATGCAATGGCTACTCACTTCTCTCCGTGTGGAGAGATGGCGAGAAGCTCTCCTCTGGACTTGGACTGTAGCCAATATGGGCACCCTCGGCGGGTCCCAAGACCACTGGGACAATGATACCCGTAGAGCCATCAAGAACCTGTTTGGCTTCACAGAAAATGATGATGATGTGGTCAAGATTGAGGTGCATAGAGGGGAAAGGTGGACTCTGGAGCCGGGAAGGATGCAAAGGGTGTTTCGCCAGGCTGGGTGGGAAGCGCCAAAGGCTACAGAATTCCTTTTCTGCAAGTTTTCTTTTCTTTTTCTTTTTTTTTTGTACTTTCGGCTTACTTGGTGATAGCCTCGATGGACGGTATTATGCCTCCCTTGCTCAGAAGCGGTGAAGACCCTGCCCAAAACGATAGGTACGTTTCAAGTTTTTCTTTTTTTCTTTTTTTCTTTTTGTCCAACTTGGGAATCTGACTCTTCATTAACAGGTGCATAATCGATCTCAACCGATGCTTCGGCCTTTTCTGGACTCGAGAGGAGGACGTCTTGTCGAGTGATATGATGAAGCGTTTGACTTTCCAATATCCCGAATGTGGTGACTGCAGTAAGTCTCTTTCTTCCCTCCGCCTCTTCCATTCCCCTACTTTTGCTCAACACAACATTATCTTCTCTAGTGATCATGGCCCTCGTAACAGCGTCCGGCACCCTTGGCCTCAACGCCTTCTTCCCTCCTAAAGAAACAACGATCACCGCTCCCGAACTTGGTCCCGGCGACGCCTACCCGAAATTCTTGCCTCCGCCCCACCTTCCTCTCACGCCTACATGGCATGAAGCCGATTTCTCGCTTGCGAATATCTTGTCTACCACCGCTCTTCCCGGTGAGCAAGTTGATATTCGACAGTATTGTATGAGGCTCCTTTCTCGTTATCTGTACCTTGATGGTGAGTTCCCAATCCCAATGTTTCCCCCTCCATCTTTTTTTCTTGGACTTGTTGCAAGAAGGAAGGAAGAGGACTGATGATGAAATTGATTTAGCCAAATCTGTGTCTCATTTCCACATGATGAAATCTGCCGAACACGCCCGAAGAGTTTTCAGGATGATTCAAGGCGATCCCAAAGTGTCAATCTTGGGTATGAACGATGATATTGAGTCTGATTATGATGAAGTCAGAGGCTTGATGAATGAGTGGTTTGAGATGAGGTGGCCAAGAAAGGCGGTGTGGGAGAGAGATTGGGATCCTGTAAAAGATAGGTATAATGATTAAACATAGAACGTAGAAGGAGATGGAGGGGAGTGCATATAGTAAACAAACCATCATTAGATATCCGAGCTGGACTCGTGGCAGCATCATCCAATGCATTGTACAATTTCCACCACAATATATAGTTGGTGTAATTCCAAAAAAAGGTTGGCAAACCAGATGCATGGATATAGAGCAACTTTACCACAGGTAAAAAAGAGGTACAGATAAGAAAACTTGCATGAGGGGGCAGAAGTGATATATGATAACGTGAAAACAGTCATTTCTCCAGGCATCAAGCGTGGCGTCATGTCAGGGAGAAGAAAAATGAGAAAACATGAAAACAGATAGAATACAGTCCTTGATGTATGTAGCTTAATCAAACCACTTATGAGAAACACATTTAACAACTCTTGAGGTTGACTTAAAGCCAAAAGGTCAATTATGCACACCGCTATGTGAGAGAAGGGATACTCACAATAAGTACCCAAGGTGTAGCCACCCTTGTTCTGCATCCATCCATTACAGAATTGATGAATATAATCAAGATTGTTCTGCGCACTGCACTGACCCCGGCTAGCAGCAGCTGTACCAGAAGCATAGGTTAAACCAGAGTACCAGCCGTTGTAAGAACCGATGGCCAAAAGGACGTTGCCGCCGTTAGAGCTGATGAGGCCAGAGAAGAGCTCGGCAGCGCGTTGAATGTTAAAGTTGACATCGTAACAGCTAAGGAAAAGATGTTTAAAATGCTGAACAATGTAAATACAGAAAGAGGATTGACTCACTTTCCGTTGGGAGCGCCACCACAGTTTTCGGAAGCGAGTTGCATGAGACCAGCCTCACCGTTACCGCCGGTAACGGAAGGGTTACAGGTGGATTCTTGCATAGCGAAAGAGGCAAGCATAATGCCCTTGACTATCAAAAGTGTTCAGCACGAATCATAATCAATGGACAACAGTACTTACGGCCATACTGATCAGCGTATTGATTGAACAAATCGATGTAGTCGGCGCAAGGAGAGAAGACACCGTCGGTAGTAAGTTCAGCCGCGATGAGCTCATCAACAGTGACCATGGGAGGAGTCCAGCCGGCACCGTCGAGACCACAGTTGAGCCAGTCTTCAGAACCGTTAGGGCTGTCGGCATCAGGGTTGGAGTAGCCACAAACACTACGTGGCAGCAAGTTAGCAAATTCGATTATAAATGGATGGACAAAGTCTTAAAGTAGACTTACGAGTCAGTGATGCTAAGAAGACCGGAGCTGGAAGACCCAGAGCTAGAACCGCTGTTGGAAGAGGTGGGCTGAGTCCAAGCAGAAGAGGAAGTGGCACTGGAAGACCAGCTGTCGGCAATGGTGCTCGCAGACCAGTCATCGGAAGACGAGGTAATCTTTGAATGGTGTCAGTACGGACTGCGGACAAGGACGGAAGAGGAGGGATGTGATGTCAAAGGAAGGCTCGGATCAAACATACCTGGGGAGCCCAAGCTTGCTCATTGCTCAAAGTGGCCGCGACGGGAGTGGCGGCAGCAACATCAGAGGAAGAAGAGGAGTCATCAGACCAGGCAGAGCTAGAAGATGCAGGCTCGGCGTATGAAGAAGAGGACAAAGTCTGGGCAGCAGCAACATCATCGTTTGAAGACGTGGAGTACGAGGAACCGCGAGTTCGACAGGTTTGGCCGCGCTTCTTGACGCTCTTTTTGATGAGCTTCTTGGCATCTGCGTGGCCGGCGTTTGACCTGGGAGGGAGCTGAGCCCTGCCGACATGGGGATGTTTGTTCTCAATGTCGCGGCGGTGGTGAAGGATCCGCTTGTGGCGAAGATGAGGCGGCTGATTGGAGTGGGCGGCGGCCGCCTGGGTTGTGAGTGCGAGAAGGGGGAGGAGGGCGGTAATGAAGGGAAGGGAGTTGGCGAACATTTTTAGTGGATGGAGTCGTCGATGGTGGAAAGAAAGTGGTGCTAAAGAGTGACTGTAGTTTGTGCGGTGAGTAAGCGGGGCGTGCGGAAAAAGAGGGAAACGGGAAAGAGAAAAGACAGCAGCCTCTTTTTGATGGTGATGGGGCGGGCAGATGACACAGGGCAGAAAGGAGGCCAGTCAGTGCGGCCGCTGATTCAACCTGAAACGCATTACAAAATATACTCCCGCATATTACACCTCTTCTAACCCGCATTACAAAAGTCATTCGCCAAGCACTACAAACACTCAGGAACACAGGGTGAAAACTCAGTCGCGTCAGTGCTAGTGTCATTTATTTTGACGTAATCCCTGCGCAGCTGTAACAGCTTTTCGGCGAGGGTGCAAACAACCCACCCCCCCCGTCAATCCCGGCAATGCTCCTGCCAGCTGCCTTCGATACAGCCAAACACCAGATCCCTCTTTCATGGACAGCCCAACATTCCATGACAACCTGCACCAGCATCGCCGTCATCAACGTCAACTAAAAAACCAAGCGCGTCTTCCTCACCCTGCAGGTTATACTTGCAGCCACGCGTTTCGGGTTCCTGCAACTCAAACTCCTGACTGACGTGTATCCTTACTTGTCTTTTTCCGGCCCCCAATGGTCATTTATATCTCCCGCCACGTGCAATGGAAAGCCGATGACTGCCAAGAGGCATGGCGGCACGAGGTGTTAATTTTATTGCAACACTTCTTGCACAACGCCACGGTACTGTATATGCAGCAAATTTCGGTGTTCCGACTATGTCTTGTACAGTACAACCTGAGGCTTAATATGTACTATATCGATTGGAGACCCACCGCTGGCGTTATAGAAACATGGTTTTCATTTCTTCTACTTATAGACAACTGCATACAATAAATTTCCAAGATAATTCAGAGACAGAGATTAAGAAAAACGACGATGAGGCATATGATTATGTAATGAGATAAATAGACTAAAAGCGGAGACAGGCTGGAAACAGAAGGCAAGACCGCATCTATCACTACCCAACGTCTCTCCACTGTTCTCTACTGGTGACTTCTTCTGTGCCCTTTACCTGTATTTTATTTTTATTTTGGCTTTTATGCCTTTTCACAGTCTTTGACTGTTGTCGAATCTATGCACTAGCAGCCACAGAGGCGGACTCGAGATCCAGTCCTTGAGAGCCCGTTTCAATGTCGCTAGCCTTCTCATCGAGTCCGTGGAGAGGCTTGGAAATGGGAGGCACGACGTACTGCCTCTTCTCGATACCACCCTGCCAGGCAAGGTGAGTCGAGCCCATCAGGAAGGTGTCAACTTCAGCAGCGGCTTGTCGGCCTTCGCGGATACCCCAGACAACGAGGGACTGGCCTCGGTGACAATCACCGGCGGCAAAGACGCCAGGAACGTTAGTAGAGTAGCTCTATAGATAAATTAGCTCACGTAGTATGGCATGAAGAGAAAGATGGCGCACGTTGGGAGCAGTCTTAATGTTAGTTCGGGGGTCAGTCTCGACGCCAAGAGCCTTGAGGCACTCCTGCTGAGGACCGAGGAAACCAAGCGCAAGCAACACAAGCTGGGCGGGGTAGAACTGCACGATATGTCAGATAGGTCCGATATGAGAAACATCAACAAGGACTCACTTTCTCTGATCCAACGGCCTCCTCCATCTTCCACTGACCATTCTGCTTAGTCCACTCGACTTGCACAGTATCCAGACCCTTCAATTTACCCTCATCATCGAGGACAAACTTCTTGGTGGCCATGCAGTACTTCCTGGGGTCGTGGCCAAAGTGAGCTTGGACTTCGGCGTGTCCGTAGTCGGTACGGAAGGAGCGGTTGAACATGGGCCAGGGGTTGTCAGGTGCACGGCTCTTTGGTGGTTCAGGAAGGAGCTCAAAGTTGACAATGGATTTGGCACCGTGTCGCATAGAAGTACCGATACAGTCATTACCTGTTGGTTTGGATTAGTTGCAGTCAATTACAATCGACAGTTTTTTTGGACTTACCAGTATCGCCACCACCAATAACGATGACATCCTTGCCTTGAGCAGAGATAAAGCCAGGAGCATCATCACCAAAAGCCTTGACCTTGGTGTTAGGAGTAAGGAAGTCCATAGCAAAATGGATACCATCAACCTCTCGGTGGGGGAGCTTGAGGTCCCTGGGCCATGTGGCACCAGTAGCAACAATAACCGCGTCATTCTCAGCCTTGATGTTGAGAGGATCGTATTGAGAGTCAACGCCGACGTGTGCATTGGTAATGAACGTGACACCCTCGGCAGCCATCAAGTCAACACGACGCTGAACAACATCCTTGTCAAGCTTCATGTTGGGGATACCATACATGAGCAAACCACCAACCCTATCTTGCCTCTCATAAACGGTAACAATGTGCCCGGCCTTGTTAAGCTGGTCGGCAGCGGTCAAACCAGCAGGGCCGGAGCCAATAATAGCCACGCGCTTGCCAGTTCGGTGTTCAGGAGGGTTAGGAGTCATCCATCCCATCTCAAAACCTTTGTCGATGATGGCGCACTCAATAGACTTGATACCGACAGGAGCTTCGTTGATACCCAGCACACAAGCACTTTCGCAGGGGGCAGGGCAGACTCTGCCAGTAAACTCGGGGAAATTGTTGGTCTTGAGCAATCGGTTGAGAGCGTCGAGCCATCGACCCTCAAAGATCATCGTGTTCCACTTGGGGATGACGTTGGCGATAGGGCAACCTGTGTCAGATTGGCAGAAGGGGATACCACAGTCCATGCATCGAGCGGACTGATACTTGAGCTCGCTGGGCTTCAGTCGAGCAGAAATCTCTTTCCAGTCCTTAACCCTCTTTCGAGGAGGTCGATAAGCCTCATTGAGTCGCTTGTACTTCATGAAGCCTCGGACCTTGTCAACCTTGGCAAGGCGCTCCTTGGTAGCAGTCTCGTCAACCATTGCGTCTTCAACATCGACAATCTGAGGCTCTTGAGGCTTATGCTTAGGAGAGCCTTCAGGAGAGATGAGGGCAGAGGTGGACACGGTGAGCGCGTTGGCGTCTCGGGGCAGCACAGGGTCGTAGCCAGTGGCAATGAGATCGACTTGGGAAGCAGTCTGGGAAGGGATGAGATCAATAACAGACTGTCGCTTTTTCTCTTCGGCAGCTCGTTGAGCCTCCTGCTCGAGCACTCGCTTGTAGTCAAGAGGCATGACACGGACGAACATGGGGAGAAGATGGTGGAAATTGCGAAGCACTCGATCAGCAATTTCAGAGCCAGTGTAATGTCGGTGATCCTCGATAAGGCTTCGGAGCTCGGCAACTTCCTGAGGATCGCTGACAGGGCCAAGTTCGATGGTACTCATGTTGACCTTGGGAGCGAAACTGTGGGCCATGTCGAGAACGTACGCAATACCGCCAGACATACCGGCAGCAAAGTTTCGACCGGTAAGGCCGAGAACCACCACACGACCACCAGTCATGTACTCGCACCCATGATCACCAGTTCCCTCAACAACAAGAGTAGCCCCAGAGTTACGAACGGCAAATCGCTCAGCAGCAATACCGCGGACAAAGGCTTGACCGGAAGTAGCACCGAAGAAGCAAACGTTACCGATGATGATGTTCTCCTCAGCCTTGAATGGAGAAGACTTGGGAGGATAAACGACAAGTCTACCTCCAGAAAGACCCTTGCCAACATAATCGTTGGCATCACCTTCAATTTCAATGGTGATCCCCGGAGCAAGGAAAGCACCGAGAGACTGACCAGCAGAACCCTTCATGTTGATGTGGATAGTGTCACGAGGAAGACCCTCCTCACCATATCGCTTAGAAACGTGGTAAGAAAGGGTTGTCCCCAGAGCTCGATCAGTGTTGACGACGTCGCAGTCAATGGTGACAGGTAACCCTTTTTGGAGGGCAGGCTCAGCTTCGTCAATGAACTTGTTGTCAAGTCGTACATAGAGCTTGTGGTCCTGGGCCCTGACTCGGTAAGTAGCGACATCGTTACGGAGGAGCTGGGCAGGCTTAAGGATGTGAGACAAGTCGAGGTGAGCGGTCTTGGGAGTTCGAAGGGAATCATCGACAGTGAGCATGTCGGCACGACCGACCATTTCGTTAATGGTTCGTAAACCGAGCTTGGCCATAATCTGTCGGAGTTCCTCAATAACATAGTAGAAGAAATTGATGACCTGCTCAGGCTGACCAGCGAATTTGGCTCGGAGAGCTGGGTCTTGAGTGGCGATACCAACAGGGCAAGTGTTTCTACTGGTCGTTAGCTTTGCTACCGTTTTAAGACTAGAACACTCACTTATGACAAGCTTTCATCATAATACAGCCCATAGCGATCAATGGTGTAGTGGCGAAACCCCACTCCTCAGCACCCAGCAAGGTCGCAATAGCGATATCCCTACCAGTCCTGATCTGACCGTCGGTCTGAACAGTCACTCGGCCTCGCAAGTTATTCAACACCAAAGTTTGATGAGTCTCAGCGAGACCCAGCTCCCAAGGAAGACCGGCGTACTTGATGGATGTCCATTTGGCAGCACCGGTACCACCGTCGTGACCAGAAATGGTGATGTGGTCAGCCTTGGCCTTAGCTACACCGCTAGCAACAATGCCAACACCAACTTCCGACACAAGCTTGACGGAGACTCGAGCACGAGGATTGGCAGCCTTGAGGTCATAAATGAGCTGCTTAAGGTCTTCGATAGAATAAATATCGTGGTGAGGGGGAGGAGAGACAAGGGTTACGCCAGGAGTAGAGTGTCGAGTTCGACCGATAGAAGCCGATACCTTGTGACCGGGAAGCTCACCACCCTCACCAGGCTTGGCACCTTGGGCCATCTTGATTTGAAGTTCATCAGAGTCGGCGAGGTAGTTGGAAGTAACGCCAAATCGACCAGAAGCGACTTGCTTTATAGCAGATCGTCGAGAATCCCATACAGGCTTGAGCTCCATCGCATGAGTGAAGGGCTGGCCGTCGAGTTCGGCTCCGGGACCGGGGATGGGAATGCTTCTCTCAGCGTCTTCACCGCCTTCGCCAGTGTTGGATTTTCCACCGAGACGGTTCATAGCGAGAGCCAAAGCAGTGTGCGCCTCCATGGAAATGGAACCGTAGGACATGGCACCAGTGACACATCGTCGGACGATCTCATTCCAAGGTTCAACCTGCTCAATCGGAACTGGGGTAGCGTTCTCAAAGTTGAACTCAAGAAGACCACGGAGGGTACCTCGCTTGATAGACTCTCGAGAGTTCTTGGAGTAAGTGTCGTACGCCGCTTGGTTCTTCTGTCGAACGGCGTCTTGAAGCTGGGCGATGGAAACGGGGTCGTTGACACGCATCTCGGAACCTTGACGGTAATGGTACTCTCCACTTTCGGGCTATTCATCATCAGCACGGCACTTTATAATTTGATCCAGGGAACTTACCATGCCGGGGACCATGACCGCGTCTCGGGTGGGCCAAGCTCTCTCGTGGAACTCAAAGGCATCCATCGCAAGAAGCTCATAGGTGGCACCTTGCACCCTAGAGGCAGTACCAACAAAGCAATCCCCAACAACCTCCTCGTGAAGACCGAGAATCTCAAAGAGCTGGGCGCCCTTGTAAGAAGCAAGTGTTGAAACACCCATCTTCGAGAGGACCTTGAGGATACCTTCGTCCGTAGCCTTCATGTAGTTGGCAACGAGCTTCTCGACACTTGTAGTTTCTTTGACCCTGTAACTCAATGAGCGAAGTCATACCATGCGAACGATAAACTTACAAACCCTCCCTGCCCACCTTGTAAATCATCTCCATGATCAACCACGGACAGATGGCATCCGCACCGTAACCGATCAAAACACACATATGATGCACTTCCCTAGCCTCGCCGGTCTCCACCATGAGCGCCACCTTAGATCTCTTCCTCTCCTTGACAAGGAAGTGGTGGGCACCACCCACGGCAAGGATAGCAGAAAGGGCCACCCTATCGGGGCCTGTAGCTCGGTCAGAGAGAATGACGGACTTAAATCCGGCATCGACAGCGTTGATAACCTCCTGGCGGACTCTGTCAAGAGCGTTGCGGTATCCAGGAAGACCCTCGCGCTTGTCAAAGGTAATATCAATAGTGATAGAAGGCCAGCCAGAATTAGCGACCTTCATGTGCTTGATAGAATTCATCTCCTGAATGGTAAGGATAGGGCTCTTGAGGTGCAATCGATGGAGCTGAGAAGGCTTGATTTCAAGGAGGTTACCCTCATTGCCGACCATGGTCTCGAGGGACATAACGATAGACTCTCGGATAGGGTCGATAGGGGGGTTGGTGACCTGGGCGAAAAGCTGCCTGAAGTAGTCGTAGACCGTTCGAGGAGTAGTAGACATGCAGGCAAGAGCAGCGTCGTTACCCATAGAACCAAGCGCTTCGTGACCCTCATGTACCATGGGCAGCATGAGCATATTTAACTGCTCAATGGTATAGCCAAAGGCGAGAAGTTTGGGGTCGGTGCTAAGTGGAACCTCGTCGAGAGATACATCAATGTTCTCAAATCGCTGGACTCGACGGACAACCTCAGGGAGGCGAAGGACTTGAGACTCAACCCAAGCAGCGAAAGGCTGTCGCTTGGCAGTGGTGAGCTTGAGTTCGCGATCGTCGACGATACGGCCCTCCTTGGTGTCGACGAGGAGCATCCTACCAGGCTTGAGACGACCCTTCTGAATGATCTTCTCAGGTTCAATAGTGATAGTACCGACTTCAGATGCACAGACCATGATGTCATCTGAGGTGACGACGAATCGACAGGGTCGAAGGCCGTTTCGATCGAGGTTGGCACCGCAGTATCGACCGTCAGAGAAAGTGAAAAGAGCGGGGCCATCCCAAGGCTCCATCAAGGAACCAGCCCAAGCGTAAAATGCCTTCTTCTCGGGCTCCATGAGGTCATTGTTCTGCCAAGCCTCGGGAATAAGCATCATGACAGCCTCAGGGAGGGTCAAGACACCGTTCACAACAAGTAACTCGAGAACATTGTCAAACGCAGCAGAGTCGGAACCGCCACTCTCGACAATGGGGTAGAGGAGCTCAAGATCATCACCGAACCTGTCAGACCTGAGATTACCCTCCCTCGCGCGCATCCAGTTCTTGTTACCTCGGACAGTGTTGATCTCACCGTTGTGAGCGGCCCATCGCATAGGTTGGGCTCGGTCCCAGGAGGGGAAAGTGTTGGTGGAAAAACGAGAGTGAACAAGGGCAAAATGAGAAGCGTAAAGGGCGTGGTTAAGGTCGTGGTAGTAATTGTAGACCTGGACGGGGGATAATTGACCTTTGTAGACAATGTTCGAGGTGGTAAGGGAGCAAACGTAGAAGCTGTTCTTGAGGCCTCTGCTGAGTGCATTAGTTACGATTCTGAGGCATCAAAAATGAGATGTTACTTACATCTTGTGAGTAACCTGCTTTCGAAGGATGTACAATTCCCGCTCAAATTTCCTCTCGTCGAAATTGCCGTCCTGGCTGTCCTGTCCGGGGCCGTAGTGCTCCTCAAGAACGACGAAAGGCTGGAGAATTTTGGGTTCTTTGCTTTTAGAGGCAGGACCAAGGATGGAGTTGTCGGTGGGGACCTCTCGCCAACCAAGAACTCTTAAACCTAGAGACTTGGCAACTGATTCGAAGGTTGCCTGCTGTTGGGCGTACTCGCCCTTGGAGAAAAAGACATTTCCTACGGCATAGTGACCCTGCCCAGGGAGCTTGGCATCGAAGCAGAAGCTAGCCTCACGAATGAAAAAGTCGTGAGGAATACCGGTCATGACACCAGCACCGTCACCATCCCGAGCATCAGCGCCGGCTAGGACAAAAGGTCAGTTGATTCATAGCGGGAAAATGTTCTTACTTACTGGCACCTCGGTGGGTCATATTACAGAGAATGTTCCTCGCATCGCTTACAATCTTGTGCGCTGCATGGCCTTTGATGTGACAGATGAACCCGACACCACACATATCACGGTGCGGGTAAATAAAATACGACTTTCCTTGAGTTAGTGGACTGAAACTGCGGGAGCTCGGGCTATCGCACTCACAGGTTAAAGGGAGATTAGAGCGGAGTGATAAGAGAATTGATGCGCTCTAAGAGTAGTAACGTTTCAGTTGATGTTCCAAAGATCGATCAGACGAACAGCCTTTATGGGATGGTCGTTGTTCCTAAGAATAAGAGAGGCAAAAATGAAGAGCAATGAGTCAAGAAATAGAAATAGGCCTATCCATATTGGAGGGTAGCAAAGTGGCCGTGTCCTCCTCTCCTTGGTGCTCGTCCACCGTCCTGAGCCATCCCGGCCAAGTGCGAGCTTCCGCATCTCAGCCAACGAGAAAGCGCCTAAATGCAACTTTGATTCCGCCACTGGAACTTCACGCCCCAATCCATGCTTCTGATTGGCCAGAAGCCATTTGATAAAATAGAGATAAGGGGTCCTTGTGTCGTCGGCATCGGCGGGGCACCGGCTACGTAGGACGCGCTTTCACCCGACTTCCCTCAGTAAACAATGACTATAAACCAAAAGCTTCTTGCATGACTTCTAAAATGATCACAAAAGTTCAACCTCTTGCAAGTCACGAGGCTCTCAGCCTCTGTAAAGGCAGATCTTGGCTGGCGAAATTTGCATCGCCGAAAACATGCAGTATCAAAATCAAAGAAATGCAAAATGCAAAGGACTTATCGGTCATCAATCATCCAAAGGCAAGGTAAGAGTTCTGGACCTGAACGATCGGAGGGGAAATCTGGGCTTTCTGGCCCAGTTCGGCTATTCCCTTTCTCCCGTAATGAGATGGCCCCAATTTATGACAATGGATGCTCTTCTTTGTAGCCTGAAGCTTACGGAAGGGGATTAGATTAATCTGGGAACTTATTTATCAAGTATCTGATGAATTATCGGAGGTTCATTTCGTTCCTAGAAATCCTCCTTTTATCCTCTCAACGGACTTCTCGACTCTTGCGCCGCCCGCCACTAATCCACACACGCAAAAGTGACTGTTGCACGCAATCGTAACAACCGGTAACGAGGCAAGGTCTGACAGCCCCCATGGTTCTCCTCTACTTCCCCATCTATTCGATCCCACATGCAATCTCATAAGTAACAATAGCTCTTGCATTTTTGTTATCATCATCCCCCAAAGAAAGAAGGCCAGCGGGATGATCGGACTTACCAAATCCGCTCTCAATCTTCTGTCTGTCCTTCGTTCATCGGTCCACCGACACCGAGAGAACCGAATAGAATCAGAGAAATAGTAAACGATGCTACGCTTCCTTCTTTTCCCTTTTTATCCTCTCTTGCTCTGAAACTTGTCTTACAAGAGTTGCTTTGTTGTATCCTGCAATAACTTATGAAACCTTCTGATAATGCTGTTGATATGATGACTGCACATTTTACAACTCTAAAGAACTCACACCCACATATATCCATCATAACTTAGCTGAGCAGTAGACGCTATTCGGAAACTCAGTCCGAATATCATTCGACCAAAATTCAGGGATCTTCATCTCATATATTTGCTCTGTCGCAGGGACAGCAAATGGATACTTATTATCATCTCATTTAAAGTGAGAAAACTAGGCGCAGTTTGTTTTTTTATTCTTTGCATGTCTCCCCCATACGATTTTTTAGAGGATGGAAGCAACGCGAAATCGCATATCCACGCGAAGCTTAGTTCTCCGCATGCAACAAATTGAAGACACCATAAAAGGATCCCCCATACAGATTTTGGGGGGAGAGAATAATAGAATTTGGACCCACGAAGCAGCATTGGTTCCTTACCACATGCCTCAATATGCCTAGTAAATCGTGTTTTGATCTCTCCGCAGAGTAAAAAGATAAGTGAATTAGAAAATGGGCATGTCAGCCTTCCCATAACTACCTATCCTGTTATCATCTGCAATATACTGGAAAAAATTAGTCATATAAGGCAAGTATCAGCGTTGTATCCTCCAAGAGGGCATCAGTACTGGTGATTTCGTCCCCACGTACGCCACAATAAGAGCCCAAACAACAAAATGCTAAGTTCATGACAAGATACCCATATACCCAAATACACCTAGAGAAAACGTACACCTTCTCCAATCTCGTCTTTTCCTTCTATTATTTGTGCTCTACCGCGCTTTACTAAGGTCTCAAGTGCTTTCCGTAATATGGAAATAGGGAGCTCGTGGAACTCTAGGAATGGTGACGTGCCCGTAGTCAGTCGAGAAGTAAAAGACGGAGAGTATCAGGCAACAAATACACTTACCTGTTGTATGTGAAAGATCACCATCTGTGATCTCATAGAATGTCATGATACTAGAGTTGAGACCATTGTCCATAACCTGCACCACGAGTCAGTCAGGGCATAGAAATGTCATCTATGTTGATCCTCACCCAGTGGTATATTATATCTCCCCACTCCTCGGGTTTTCGCCAGTAGATCAGGTACTGTGAATCTTGCTTGGGTGGGTAGGCAGCTGCTTCACCTGGAACATATGTCAACCGCGAACCCCTTTGTATAGGTTTAACAAGTAGTTCAGAGGCTGCATACCATTCTTGACCATCTCACCCATTAGGATTTTCAGTGAATTCGGTAACAACCTCCCTAGAAGATCGTCAGCAACCAAACATTGTGATTACTTCCTCGGATGTGGGGGACCGCCTCCACACTCCTTTCTACAGCTACTAATGCAGTGGGCCTAAACAATCCGCAATCGCTAACATCGGTTGTAATCAAGAGGGGAATTTTAAAATAGTACCACCTTGCTAAGGGAGGAGGTGGTATACGCAACGTCGAGCCTTCATTCAGCTAAACCACTCACGGTTGATTGTCCGATTTTCGAACACTTCCAATATATCCTTCCCTGTACTGTCCGTATTCATTTCAAACACCCTTTCGTGCCTTGACCAGTCGATTACCAGCGTTCTCCATAGTTGTAGCTGATGCGCCAATGTTTGAGGATTAGGTTGAAGTCTGTCATTAGAAGTTAACAGTCCCTTCAAGCAGGTTACCGGGTCCTAGATGGTCTCACGCGCCGAACTTGGGACAAACCACCGCGAAAAGGAAAGAACCCACGTGAAGAAAGGGGGAAAACTCCATATTGTCGGATATTCAAACCCACTCGCACTCTTGTGTGGGCGTAAAGGTGTGGGCGCCATCTCTCGGCGGGGTTGGCCAGCAAATGTGACGGATTGGGAGGCCATGGACGATTGCGTTTTGTCCTTGCAACTTTGACAGCTTGACGGGGCGCAGTTATCTGTGGATGGAATGCGTGGTGAAGGTTGTGGAAAAGGGACACTGTGAAATGCAAAGTGTTGAAGCGAATACTACTCGGCGAATGCAAGAACACGATTGCAGTCTCGAACTAAAGTGGAGGTATTGAACTTCTTCCGTCGGCATCTTCTCTGTTAATAGTGCATAGCGCCCCTCTTCGCTATTCTTTCATTATAGCATCATGTACTAGTCCATTTCTAATTTCATAGCCAGCAATTATTCAAGCGGTATTGACGAATTATGCATTGCCCTTAGTACATAGAATGACAGATGAAAAAAGAAATGTGTAAAAACCATATTCTGACTCGTATATCAAACTCTCAACAAAAGCAACTGCCTGTATAACCACTAGTAGTCTGTACCAACTTCCAACTCCATCAACTCCTAACGTCAAAACTCCACAACCCTCGGCCCAATCTGCTCCCAATCCCATTCTGCTGCTCTCTTCTAGGTAAAGGCACACCAGACATCACAGGCTCTCCGTCCCACTGACTACCTTCTCGCTTCCCTCCAGAAACTCCATTCGTGCCGCCGTGAGACTTTTCGCCTTGCTGAGGAGCGCTTCCGTTGGAAGACGACGCACTCTCACGAGATGCGGTAGCGGCTCGAGTAGCCGGGTTGGGGGACACCGCGGAAACTCTACGGCTCGCGAGAAGGATGTCACGGTTACGTTCAGCCTCCGACTTATCTCTAGGGCGCCCACGGACATCCTCGTAAGATCCAGGCCTTTCCCTCTCCCTCTCACGTTTCTCCCTCTCAGCTCGGTCCATTTCCCTTTCCTGCTCAAGCCTCTGAATTTCCTTCTGCCTCTGTCTTTCCCTCTCCTCAAATTCCCAATCATCGCTCATCTTGTGGATTGCGGCAGGTGGGGGAACGGGGCTGGCATTGGAAGACAAAGACGGCCTGTCGCCAGGTCCAACTACAGAGGGGCCCGAGCTCATCTCAACAGTCAAAGCCATTTTGTTCTCCACCATGTGCAGCATCTTGTCCGTCTTAGCCATCATGGCTTCAAGCCATCGCTTGCCTTCCTTGAGCTGCTCTCGGTGTTCTTGCAATTCCCTGCGGCTCATAGAGTAGTGGCCATAGCCAGCCATTGCAGCATTGGCACTGCCAGGGGCAGAGCCGGCAGATGCGGCGGACGGTGAAGGATAAAATCGCTCTCGGGGATCAGGGGTAGGCGCTGGTGATGCACGTCGTGGAGGAGAAAGGACATTGGGCTTGGAGGCGGCGCCACCAACAGAAGGAGAATGATCACGGCGCATGTGAAGGTTGGAGTATCGCGAAGCGTTGAAAGAGTAAGGCGAGCTACCGGCAAGTGGGTCGCGAGTGGTAGGACCGTATATAGAGTAACGGTTAGGAGCGCCTTGTTGGGTAGTGGCGGGATAAGGAGACGCCGAGCTCGTGGGAGGCTGGCCGAGACGAGAGCCTGGGAGGTGAGGGTTGGAGGGCTGACCAGAGCGAGGGTCGGTGCTGATAAGAGGGGAATGAGAGAACGTCCTGTCTTTGGACCTATTTCGGTCACGGTCCATACCGTGAAGACCAAGGCTCATAGGAGCACGAGGGTCGCGAACGTCACGTGGCTCTTCTTCATTCTTTCTCTTAGTACCTCGGGGCTCGTTATCAGCCATGTCGACATCAATAGACGCACGCCGCGATTGAGAGGCAGGCACAGGTCCAGCACCAGAAGACTTTTCAACTCGTTTTTCGGGAGAAGGTCCGCCATTAGCAGCGGGCGCCATCGTGAGAAGTGCTTCCGCAGCAAGCTGATGGACGGTTTGTTCAGGCGTTGCAGCAGGAAGCGAAGCGCGTCGATAAGATGTGTCGGCAGTAGGCGAAGATTGGGGAGGAACAGATGCGCGGCGACGATTGGATCGAATGGCAAGTAATGGGCGTTCAGTCGAAAGTTTTGGAGTAGAAGGAAGACATCTCGTCAGTTCTACAACTTTCTGGGGCATTGAAAACGACTGGGATTTGGGTATGAAGCGAGATGGCAAAGGAATGCTGTCAAACTTGGCAACAAACAATTACGTGTAGAAGGAGAGGAGATAATATAGAGGTCATGGACGAAGATACGTTTATGTTCTTCTCATCCATGACTTTCGACTGATTTGAGGACAAAGGACTGTAAAACATGAAAGGAGAATAGAATAAGATAAAAAGATGAAGCGATGGGAGACATGGCCAGCCAGCAGGAGAATGAAAACAAAGGAAAGTAGATGGTGACTTGAATCGGCGGATCATCGTAATCACAAATAGTCACCATCACATGACCAATTGCACACCTTATCAGATGAGAAGGCGATGAAACTTCTTCGCAAATGGAAGGCAGGCGATCATATGAAAAACAGGGGGAAAAGCAAGAGGAATCTATAAAAGAAATATGACTCACGCCTTCGCGCTCCCTGGCTTCTCTATCTTTCTCTTCCTTCTCACGGTCTCGACCCTCTCGGCCCTCTTGCCACCAAGGCTTCTTCCTTTCGGGAATATTCAAAGAAGAGGTGGAGGTGGAGCCAGGCAAATTCATACCAGCAGGGGTAGAAGGCTTACCGTACCTACCGGCCAGGCCGTACGCCTCTGGACCCAGAGGGCGGTTGATTCGGTGTTCCGAGTGAGGTTGAGGAGCACGGTGACCAAAAGGAGGAGAAGCACGGTGAGCTTTGTCATCAAGAGGCGGTGCCACGTGAGGAGGCGGAGCGGTGACCGTCGGAACGGAAGCGGGCGCACTGGCGGGCGAAGGGAGCTCGGCATTTGTGCCACGACCGCCAGTAGAAGTACTGCCAACAGCAGGAACACGCTTGCGTCGTTTAATAACAGTCTTTTTCATAGCCACCGGTCGAGGAACACCATGAAGCTTGTGATAAAGACCTGTTAATAACATCAGCTACGTGCTTGCATTTTTTTTTCCTTTTTCCACTTACCACATGCGTTGCATTGAGGTCGACCTTCTTCGTCCCTTCGCCACAAAGGAGTAGTACTTGTCCCACAATTCCTGCAGCTCATTCCAACGGGAGTGGCAGCAAGTCCCGATCCATTACCACTAGGAGCGGCAGCAGTTTCGGCGTCGCTATCCGGGGAAAACCTTGTTGGAGTTCCTTTCTCGGAAGTCGGATGCATCAACGGCTGAGTCGTCACAGGAGAAGGGTGAGCCTGTCGTTGATCAGGACTCTGACGAGGTAAAGCCCTTGGAGCCAAACCGTTACCCATGCTGTTCTCCATGAAACGGTCGAAGCCGTAAGGACGATGCTCGCGATCATAAATGCTTCGAACGGGACGCTCAATACCTTCAGACACATTGGGAGGATGTGAAGCTGCGTGAGAACCACTGGCGGAGACTAACCCAGCAGCGATCGAGTTATTGTAGGTTGGGCAACCTTCGCAGCCTGCTTTGCCACCGGCACCATTGCATCTCCCGTCACCAGGACAAGTCCCAGCAGGAGGATGAGCTGACGCTGGGGCAGTAGTGGAAGGAGGCGGAGAGGGCAATGAAGAGGCGTTGGCAGGGGCGAGGGCTAAGGGTCTTTCAGCATCGTTGAGATAGGGCATGCAAAAATGACTTACGTTTTCTCTTCTTCGCGGATGGCTGACCATCACTACCCTGCTCTTCTTTCTTGTTCTGATGTCTTCTTCTGGCAGCCGCCCTTCTGATCAATTCCTTTTGGTCCAGCTCTTCTTCAGAATCAACATGTCCTTGCTGCTGAACTGGCTCCCCATAATCAGACTCCAACTCATCTCTCTCCACATTCGGTGTTTCTATTTCCGCCGCTTCAATCTCCTTATCCGATGTACCAGGTGATTCTCGACGAGGAGGGGGTGAGTCTTCGGCAGCATCTTCGTCGACGCCTCCTCGCTCATTAGAATTGTCGAACCCTACTCTCCACCCGGGGCCAAATCGGTTTTCGAATCGACTGCCAATTGAAGACTCATGCTCGTTGTCCTGAGGCGCGGAGGTATTCGTTTCGGGCATTGTCGCCTGAGTGGCAACGTCAGCGAATCGTGCCAAGGAATATCAACCATGCGTATGGGAACGGTGATGTTTTAAACAAAAAAAAAAGAGATGGGTGGTTGACGAATGACAAAAGACGAATATATATGTTAACATCTACAACCCAGCCCTGCCAGCGGGCGAGAGCAGTGCCCACAGCACGACTCGCCGCCGCAAGGTCATAAATAAAAGGGTCCCTATGCGAGGAAAACATTGCCAAAAAAGATTGAATAGTGCTCACTGGTTCTATAAAATGTTTAGGTGGTTTTTAAGATGTTGATGATAGTGCAAAAGAATGTACAAAACGGGATGGGATCTGTTGGGGAAGTGTTATCAGTGGGGTGTGAAGACGGCGGCGCGACCTCGATCGAGACAATTTTCGAGGGCGGACAGGACAGGAAACAATGGGGCCGTGGCTGTCGAGTTGGATGGATGGGGAATATTATGTAAATCAATGTATGTATAGAGGATTTAGATGAATATGGGAAGATAAAAAGGATAGATAAAAATAAGAGATTGCTGGAAGGACGAGGGCGATGGTTTTCTGATTAGATCATCGACTTACCGAATGGAGCAATTTTTGCAGTTTCGACCGCCGCCGCTGGCTCCCCTTTGCGCAACAATGCAAGATCCCTCGTTTACGTGGCTAAATAAACTCGCCGGCCGATAATGGGGTTAAAAGTAGTTTATTCTTGATGGTGCTTCCGAGTGGATCTATTAAAAGTGGCGTTAAAATGCAGTTCTGGAATGGATGAAGGTTGTGGACAAATAAGGAGTAAGACTCAGAGGACGAAGAAATGATGAAAAGGAGGAAACAGAAAGGGAGATAACAAATCAGGACGATCAACTGCGCTGATTACGACGATTTAATTGTTGGCAACAAAGGGGAGACGGAGAATGACATGTTAATGTCATGTTTGCTCTGATGCGCTCCATTTATATGTATGCATGGAGGTCAAAAGATCAATTGTTGGTTGACATTGATACAGTACGCCACCAGCCACACAACATGCATAGCCAGCCAGGGTGCGTGCTTTATCTACATATATAGCTTTTTAGTGTCCGCCCCAGCTGTTGTGCGCGTGTGTAGTACCATGATCATATAGTATCCTCCCGTTGGTCACGTCCACCGGAAGGTCAGCAAGGGTGGCAAAGGCAAATGAATGACTATTCTCCTCCTCGGATCAAGCAAGCATGAGATACATTGCAGTTTTATTTTAATTTTTCCTTATGCATAATAAGAGGTCAAGTATAGCTTGCGATGTTTCTCACTGACATTGAGCGTTGTGCTCACGACGTTTTTACCCATCTCCGCCGTGCGCTGTACTGTTGCGCCCGGAGCCAGCAGGAAGACAGACTACTCGACAAAGTTTCCACGGACATCTGACATGTTATTTCGGAATCACACGGCATGTCACCTTCAAGTCGTTGAAAGAAGACCATTCCCGCATTTTCTCGGCGAAACGATTTTATCCGTTCGACCATTCGATCATGTGATTGGATAAGATGGGATAAGACGGCCGTCAAAAGATGGAGATCGATATCATTTCCCAAGCTTCAAAAAGCGGAATTCTCCGGGTGCACCCCAACGCCCAGCAGCCTCTCCTCGTTCATTTCGCCTTTGGCAATTCGTTCGCACAGCCGCTGATGACAAACAAATGATCTCATGCTGTAATAAATTATGCAGTTCATCATTAATTAGTCCTCGTTTCATCTATTCGTCTACCGTCCACCACCATAGACCCATATTTCTCGTTGGACCCGGTCCTATCAGATTTTTTGGCACCTCCGGCTTCTAACACGTTTTTTGGGTGTTTGTAAAGAGCGCTTTTCAGTCCCTATTCTTATTAATTCTATAGTTTAGTTCAATTGACTCCCACATGTACAGCAGTGGCACCAAGCGAACTTAAATAGAGGGCCCTTCAAAAGGGGGCCGCAGTTAAAAAGGACTGGCTTCTAATCTTACGTTTTAATGATGCGCATCCATTACAGTCGGTCAGGGACCGTCCCTGAGATACATGTGAGATAAAAATCTTCCTTGTCTTTCCCTTTCAACAGTCCTCGGCTCGGCGCCTGCTTCTGGAAACCTCTGTCACAATTTGCCATCCCCTTCAGATCGGATATAGGAGGTAGAGCTTTCCTAATTGCGAAAGAACTACATGCGAGAATGAGGTCTACAGCAGTAACAGTGGCAAGAGCTTCTCTAATATGAATTGGGCCATGAAGAATACAGTGCAGTTTGTAAGATAAAGGCGAGAGGTACCTCTCACCCAGCACCTAGGACAACACTGAAAATTTCGCGTTTTACGGCTCGGGAAGATGCGCCAATTTGTGGTTGCCGGATTGGGGCGAGATTTGATATGATTAGTTAAAGTGCCACATGCCCTGGGCGCTATCGCGAATCAACGGGAATCAGGATAAATTGATCCGCAATCGCCGATGGGTACAATGTGGCACAGCAAGTAGGCCAGCCTGTAAGTTATGTGAGTTATGTATAATTGAGAGTATCACCAATATCAGAAGTCCCTATAGTCTAGTGGTTATGACGTAACATTGTGGAGAAGTTGATCTGTTGAGGCGCCTGTTCGATTCAGGCTAGGGACATCTTTTTGGTATTCTGCCCTTTTTGGTTTTCTTCTAGATTTATCTTCCGATTTACGCTCGTCTTCTCCATTCGGCATTCTGCATTTTCTTCCTTGCACTTCTTCTTTTTCTTGTGTTCTATTAAACCTGCCATGCTGCTATTTGCTCAGAATCTGCAAAAAGCCTCAAAACCTGGTTTTGTCAATAAATTGTAAACGCTTAAGTCTGTTGTTACTCTTCTTTGGCCGGTTAATCAATTACGTCGATTTTTCGTTATTTGGGGCCAAGGGCCACCAAGTTCTGCTCTGTTCTTTTCCCTTTCGCTTAGCGATTCCTATTTCCTATTCCCTGCTCTTCTGTTGTGCACAGTAATTAGTCAACAGCACCTGTTGTCGGGAATCTGCAATGTATTACTTTTAGGCCCTCGTCACAGTCCTCAGCAGCGTTCTATTACTATCGGAAGTGACTAACAGCTGATGATGGCCGCTGAGTTTCGACGAGCACTTATCATTCAGTTGACGAAAGATGCGAAACATGTAAGAGAACATACGTTGTCGTTCTAAGGATTCCGAGTTGCATGAAGAAGTCCACTGGCCAATCAGACGGTGTCCTTTTTCTAATCAAAAGATAATCCAATCCGCAAGGGAATTTCCGCGCAGATTTGAAGTTCCAGATTGTTCTAGCTCCTCATCGGCCTCCATTTCTTTGTTATTAGTGCCAACATTCAGAACGTCTCGGATCTCATTAACGACTTCCATTGTCATCACTTTCCTCATCGCTCCACAAGCATCTTTTTAGCTCCATCTATACTGTGCTCTGTGCTGTGCGATTCGAGAGTTCAGCGCTAGAGATCTTTAACTTGAGCGGTTTCTTCGGGTTTTCGGATTTAGTTCTCCTTCTTCGCCCATTTAGACAATTGTATATCACACAGCATACAGTGCCTCAAGCCATAACAAAAATAGAAGAAAAAGACAAGGTAAACAACGTGTGGACAAAAGGCAGGCAAGAAGATGCGTGAATTTTGGCATTTAGCATTTGTCATGAGATACTTCATGCTCCATTTCACGCTTCAATCAGTACCGCAGACGGAGGACGATAACATCCAAGCAAGGAAAGGACAATGAATGAACAGCAGCACAGCAATAAAATAAGAAGAAGAGGGCCGCAAATCGAGCGCCACGTACAGAAATAGACTATGGTGGCGGCTCTCCTCTCGGCCGAAGCGGTCCTATCGCCGTTATACCGCCAATCGTTCCGTATCTCGTATCGGTGCTCACGCTTTCTTATCAACCTGGATTTGTGGCACTTTTTCGCTCGGCGACACCTTATCGCCGATTCTTATCTGCTCATCCATTGCGGCATTATTGAAGCATCGATAATTCCTCCGTATATTGTATACGTCAGTCGCCGAACCTTTCGATTTCTATTCTCAGTTCGGCCGATGTGAGGAATACAAAATTAGGCAGTTGTAGATGGGAAGTATTGTCGTCAGCGTGGTACAATGCATCGATGTCCAACGACTGGTAACTAGTAAATAAATAACAGGATGAACGTTCGTGTTACTTGCAAACAGCCAAATGCCTCCGAGATTTTTCATGCATTTCAAATTCATTTACTAAGTTTTTTCTATATAGTTTTCAAGTAAATTTTGAGGCCATTATTGAATGGAGAACGTCCGTGATATAAAATAAAACGGAATCTGCTAGTGAACTTAGCTTGGGAAGATCAGGCAAGCTTATACACTAGTGAGATATGTTTATGTCGAAGGGTTACGCAAGATAAGACGAGAGCGAGCAATGGGAGCTCAAGGACCTTTCGCAAAGTAACTTATGAAATATTGACCTTCGAGGGAAAGAAGATCAAGATCGAAGTTAGAAAGTCTTCCTCTCTCCCAACTATTCGTTAATTTTTGTGGGTGGTTCCCTTTCCATGTAAGGAATGCTATACAAGTACTGCATTTTATCCCCACATGTTCGCACGCTGATCAGATCGATAAACATTCTCTTCTCCATATGTAGTTATTTTACACAAGTGATATTAGGTATCAGCGAGCTACGATTAGATACTAAAACAACACATGACAAACCTTTCATATCTCCAACATTCGTTGAACTCATGTAATATATGATCGTTGCCCCCATAATCTATGCCAGTCTTCTTCTGTCACTCCAACTTGTTCCTCTGCCCCTTTACTTGGCCGTTCTTCCCACATGCCCTGTTCTGCAAAACTTGGCTGATCAAAATGATCGAAAGAAAGGTACTGATCATTGGCCTCATTCAATGACTCATCATGGCTGCCATTGAGCACGTTCAGATCAAGATTGTTGTTGATAGTCGAAGATACCAATGTCGGTCGCTTAGACCGGATGTTCGTCGACGAATCGAGAAATCGGAACTCTCTTTGGGGCTCGATAGGATCAAATGCCCAGTCGAAGGGCGCTAGCGAGAGCCTTGAACCATCCGCCATGATGTCGTGGTATACGGGGACTGGTGGCTCATAAGATGACATTGCTTGAGGCTGCAACTCGTGCAAAGGCATAATGTTCGCTTGATGGGTGTGATAATCGCTATCGTATTTGGAAAGCAAAATCTGTTGATTTCCTTGATATGTTCTTAATGGCACTTGAAGGCTTTCTCTATTGGGGTGTTGTTGAAAAAATGAATAGAGCCTCAGGGGTTCCGGGTCGATATTGCCGTCGCCTTGGTATGGATAATTATTTTGCCGCGGGGCCTGGGATTGATTATATCGGGGCAGTTGGAACGGGATTGATACTGGAAGTTGGGGCATAGCCGAGGTCGATGGCCCATTTGCACGGATCGCCATGTCGCCGGTGGGTTGTGTTTGATAAGGCAATTGTCCAGTCAAGAATTCAGCTTGCTGATGTAATGCATCGCTATGCAGATGAAGCCCATTTTCTGTCGGCGCCCTTCTTACCCCCATAAAATCGCCCAGGCCCTGAAATACCGATGTAGATGAGAATTGAAACTGCGGTGGATTATGGAATCCTTCGATATTGGGGCCTGCTCCATTCGGGGGGAATGAGGTTGACGGTGATTTATTTTGACTTCGTTGAAAGTATCCGATCGCTTGCTCATTGTCCACGCTGTCAACGGGTGTTCCGCCAAAAGATAGATCTCCAGTATGATTGGGCCTCCCAAAACTTGGCATGTTTTCCTTCCATGGTACACCCCTCCGAGAAGCCAAACCATGTGAGCCTCCAACAAAAGGCAAGTTGTTCGAAATTGACCCTACAAATGCTGTTGGCTCGCCTTCATCAACAGTTGGGTTAAGCTCTAGTTTGGGATCGGACTGAATGCTGATGATTGTCTGACCGCGAGTAACCTTGCCTTCAGACTGGATTGTCTTCTTGTCAAGACCCGGTGAATGCTGTTGTGTTTTATATGAAGGCCCCTCTGTAATCTCGGTATGCCAGCTAGGAGAATTGGTAAGTCCTGGAGGTGGGAGCTTGGCGTTTGAAAGCTGGGATGCTGAACAAGCTTCCTGACGATGATTGGAAGGCATGATGGACGTGATAGACGATACACGTGTAGGAGAACGTTGAGGACATTGAAAGCGAGACGGATCCAACTGCGGGGAAGCAATCAATTGCTGCTGTGGTCGTTTTCCCTTGTACTGTGATCGCAGCATTGGGTTTGGTTGAGGTGCTCGGATTTTCCATTGACTCCAAATTTCTTTGTCCTTATCCATCATCGGGTCCAGTGATGCACTGTGGGATCCGAGGAATTGGTCTTGTGAAAAAGGTTGGGCTGCAAGACACAGTGTCAGGTATTTTCTGAATGCAAGTCGAATTATTGTAGACTTACGTGGAGCCATACGAGCCTTCTCCGATGGTAATCTAATGGGCAATGATGCTTTTCCATGGCCCAAAAAACCTTGCTTCTGAACGGGTTTGGCCTGCCACAGCAAATCAGCAGAGATTTTTTTGGTAATAAGACTCAGTGAAACGCACTGTGATCCGTCTAACCCCAGCTTGTACGTTCTTGGCTTGGTAGATCTTTACTATCTCTGGCATAGCTCTGTATTTCTTACTCTTTTTCTTTCCACTGCCTAGAATAAATGACCCTTCTGATCCTTGCTTCGATCCATCGATAGATGACGATTTAATTTTACGCTTGCTTTTACTGGCTGGGGGTAAAGGTGTAAGAAGTTTGGGTTTACCAATTGCTGCTCTTTCGCGACGACGAAGTTTGCGTTCTAGTCGACCTATGTTGTATAAAGTCAGGAACTGCCTGACGTCCTTTCAATCTGCAGAAGATACTCACGCTGAGCACTTTCCGTTTCTGCATCCTTGGTTTTTCCGCCGGTATCCTTTGTCGATTGCTCAAATTCCTCCTTCGATTCCATATGGAAATCATTGATTTTCTTGACAGCAGCCAGCGGTATTTTGAAAGTGTTACTTTGGATCGTTTTCAGCTGAGATTTATCGTTGCTTATAAGAACTCGTGTTTTATTGATGTCTTTCCGAGTATTTTTCGTTCTATTCATTATTTCCTGCCTTGTGACCAGCCAGTCGCTACTTTGATCATCGTTATCTCGTTGCTTCCCAAACATTATCGGTTCTTCCCCTTCGGGAAGACCCTTGCTGCTAGAAGTCTTCGAGCTGCCGGTTTCCAGAACTCTCTGGAAGTGATTGATACCTGCACGAGCATGTTCTTCCGCATGAGGTCGGATAGATGATAGATAACGGCCAATATGAGAGGCAGGTGAAGAAAGTTGATGGGGGATGGAAAGGATCGGCGGGTTGGATGACATTTAATCGAGATTTTTGGCGGCCTCTGTCGTAGAGGATGGGTACTCGACCGCCTGGGATTTAGAGCCAGAGTAATGTATCGTGCTGTAGCCAATATATCTGGCTAAGAAGGTAAGAACCAAATGGGATCTCGATGGCCAAGAAAACGGACAAGAAATGAGCTACAAACAAAACAAGGCAGCGAAGATTGGATTTCACCTGACGTTGATGTCATCCAAACAACCCACGCAACAAGTCAGTCGCGCTACGTAACTTCGGCTTTATTTTGGAAACCAACTGTTCAACAATGTAGGGTATCAAATATGTGCATCCTTCGTATCAAACGTGTGCATCATACAGGCAAGGGCTAGGCCAAATGATAAGAGAGTCTAAGTGTATGCATAGAAATTTTTGACCCACTTTTGCTGAATACAAATCAAATCATTACATAGCAGTGCCCGGTGGTGCATTACGTAATTTTATTTGTAACAAGATTAGACTGTGCCTGGATAATTCATGGCTTTGAATCTAGCTTCGCAGTTCGTTTCTCTTTACTCTCGCTTCATCTATCATTCCAACGGTCTTGGCTTTAATTGGCGTATACCTCGACATTCCCGCTACCTTGAACTCGTTAGCTTAATGTCAAAACCAGATCTGTCGCAATATATCATGAGTGAAGAAGTTCCCCTGCCACCAGCGCAAGAGATCAGGCCCGGAGACACGTATCAGATAGACTCCGAGGAATACGATTCCGATCAAGAACGTGATAATTTGACTGATGGAGAATATTATAGACTAGTTGAAGAAGGTGGGTTTGGTTTCTCATGTGTTTGAGCTAGGACACTTCTCTGGTGTTTGTAGTCCATACAAATGTGCTGCATGGCGGTGCTGACAAATGCTGCCTGTAGCGGAGAATGGATACACTGATGAAGAGATGGATCAATATACCCGCCAGCTCAAGGAGGATGGCATCGTAAACTTCTTGAGAAGCTATCTAACATTAACTGAGGACGGTGAGATGCGATCGCTTCGAAAATTATTATTAGGCTTTGGTCTTGTTCCTGTAGGTCGCTGTCGTTCCGTGGTTTCAATCAGAAGGGCAAACTCATCGCCGAACAGCCTCTTTCTCTTCGGTCTCCGGAAACTCCCAACCTTCAATTACTCCCATTTGCCAAAGTTGCCCTTTCTAAAATTTTACGCAGACGTGAACGTCTTCGAGACCTCTCGTCTTTAGATGATGCTATCTCCTTACTGGCCAAGTCTAAGAAGATCATTGTGCTCTCTGGGGCAGGAATCTCGACTTCTTGCGGTATACCCGACTTCCGTTCAAGTACTGGTCTGTACGCCCAACTGCAGGAAGAGGGAAAATATGAGCTGGACGATCCGCAGCAGATGTTTGACATCAGATTCTTCAGAGAGAAGCCTGAAGTTTTCTAGTGTGTGTCGTTTATAGCTAACATTGTATATATCGTTGACGTCCTTTGGATAGCTCCTTCGCCAAGCAAATCTATCCCAGTAATTTTGTTCCCAGTCCTTGTCATAGATGGATCAAGATGTTAGAGGATCGAGGTGTTGTAAGCTTATTTTGATACGTCCTTGAATTTAACATTCTTATTTTCTACAGCTTTTGAGGAACTATACACAAAACATAGATACCTTGGAAAGCCTGGCAGGCGTGGAGAGAGTTTTGCAATGCCACGGTTCCTTCAAGTCTGCTTCCTGCCTTGTAAGCTCAAATTTCATTTAAATTCGTCATCCATTACTTGCTGATTATCACTATCGCTAGCGTTGTAAACACCGGGTGCCAGGCCGGACTATAGAACCGTACATAATGTCCCAGCAAATCCCTTACTGTGGTTCTTGCCGTGAAATATGTGCTGCTGAGCGAGAGGCAAGAAGAGCCTATAGAGAAAAATTAAAAAAGTTGAAAGCCAAAGCTAAAGGGAAGAGCAAAGCGGATGAGTGGGATGATGGCGACGACGATGAAGATGATGAAAGTGCGGATGAATGGGGAGGAGGTGAACCCGGTATCATCAAGGTGAGTAGAATATTCTGCGATAAAATGAAATGCTCTGGCCAA
This sequence comes from Cryptococcus neoformans H99, assembly GCF_000149245.1. NCBI lineage: Eukaryota > Fungi > Basidiomycota > Tremellomycetes > Tremellales > Cryptococcaceae > Cryptococcus > Cryptococcus neoformans. The sequence goes on along the minus strand of NC_026754.1, from coordinate 164,590 downwards.
CACATCATACAGCCTGATATAACCTTTTTCGGCCAGGCCCTCGATTCAGAATTTGATGAATGTCTATTTAAAGACCGCGAAGAGGTGGACTTGCTTGTTGTTATAGGTACCAGTTTGAAGGTGGCGCCAGTGAGCGAAGTACTCAGTGAGTTGTTTGTTTTTTTTTACACTTTAGTTAGTGACTAAGATGCTAAACTAAACCAACTTTTTTTTTCTCAGCACACATACCACATTCTGTACCACAAATATTCATCAATCTCACTCCTGTGTACCATGTACAACCAGACGTAAGTGTTTTTTTCCACCTATTCTTCAACCTTCTCGACAGTTGTTTACCGTTTTGTGTCTGTCTGAAGATATCTCTCCTGGGCGATGCCGACAGCATAGTGACCTATCTTTCCGATAGGCTAGGCTGGCCTATCCCTCCCCCGACAGTACTTCCGACACCACCATCTGCCATTGGCGAGGGCAAGAGCGAGGAGATAGCTTCTGCAGGCCAAAACGATGAAATCAAGATGGAGCGGGCTACGCAGGTGGTGATTCCCCCTGAAGAAGCACAGTGGCTCACCGTCGATGAAGAGTAAGTGTCCCTTTTTTTTTTTTTGGCGAATTGGACGTAATATGGGTGTAAAGAGGGGGCTAACTTTGTGGTCAGACGCCATTTCCACCTTCTCCGCCGAAAGGGTGATCCCGCCATCCAGGCTGAGACTACCGTCACTGCTCCAGTCGTACCATCCTCTCCAAAGCCCGAACGTTTTCCCCAGCCTCAACCTCAATCCACTGGAAACACGACAGAACAACCGTCATCTCCACCTCCGGTCCCTATGCAAGTAGGCGAGGCAGAGGAAGGCTACGTCTCTGATGAAGAAGATGAAGCTGATGAACCGCCTAGAAAACGATCAAAGGTGGTGGATAGTTTGCTTGGGAATGCAAGTTCATGAGGACTTGTTTCAAGCCCATTTCAAAAAATTATTCTCTTCTCGTGTGGCACTATCGTTGGGGTTGCATGGGTGTAGCTAACGATAATATTGTCAAATGTTGTTTGGAGAAGCCGATGTTGATTTAGACAGCGCTCCAATGTCGCCGCCTCTATATAGGGAGGGGCCATGTAATCATTTAAAATCATTTAAACATTTTCCCACAGACTGTTTTTTTTTTTTTTTTTTTTGGTATGTTGTTTAAAACGGCTGTAAATCATGGGCGGTATGTAACCACCGATATGTAACTATTGCCCTGAAGCCATGATACTACCGCAAGCTATCGGTGAATAACCTCACCACTCGAATTCCAATCACTCTAGGTGGAGAATTCAAAAAATAAAGATCCAAGAGGCCACTCGATCATACATACATCTCATCCATTCGTAAATATATAAAAAACTAGTCATTATTTTCGTTACATGTGAAAGAAAAGAAAAAAAACAACGATAAAAAAAAAAATCATGTACTATCTCCCGCCATATCCTCCGTACGCACTACTACTCGTATCGTACATGTATTGATCCCGAGTAACATACCCAGGCGTGGGGGCGGGGGCGTACCCCTGTCCGTTTACTACCCGAGTTTGAGGCTGGAGCTGATAGGAGCCAAGGGTGTAGGGTTGGGATGTCGAAGAAGAAGAAGAAGATAATTGGGGCTGGGGCTGGGGCTGGGATGCTGGTGGAAGAGGAGGTTGTACAGTTAGAGGCTGCGAAAAGTAATCTTGCGTATACGAATCATACGAATCGTAGTGATCATAATGGCCGTACTGATCATGACGATCGTACGGTGACACCCTACCAGAGGGCTGACCCTGTCCACCGGGGGTATATCGACTGATTGACTGTAATGAGTTTGAGTTTGAGTTTGAGTGGGGTAGGGGCGGTGGTGCTTGCTGTTGTCGATTCTCGGCATTGACATTAACTGAAGAATAGGATGGTAAAGAGGGCAAGAAAGACATTGAATTTGAATGTGGTGGGGCCGGGCCACCAGGTCCCGGGATGACCACAGAGGGAGGGTAGGAGATCCCCAAGGGAGCTGCGTTGCCTACCAAACTGGTTGAACTGCCGTATTCGTGATACATCCCATACTCGCCTCCCATAGCAGGAGGAGCAGGGGGGTACTCGTTTGGGGCAGGGGTGGAAGAAGGGAAATTCATGCCCGCTCTCTCAGCTTTGATCTTGGCTCGCAACTTGATATCATCTTGATAATCTTCATCATCGAGTGAGACTTGGGGTAACGTCGGCTGAGGCGTCCTTCCATACCCATAACCGTCCAAATCAGATCCGCCGTCCTTTGACGTCCTCCGCCCCATGCTTGTACCGGCCACACCGCCGGCCATTGCCCGCTTCTTGTCAATCGCAGCGGCTCTTGCAATCCTCTGCCTCTGCTTCTTCTTGATCAAGTCTGCTATCCGTTTATCTATCTTGTGGCAAACGTATTCTTTCAAATTGCCTTGAATATAGCAAAGAAGGGGGATGTAGGTGACGGCAGCGACGATGAGGAGGAGGAGAGAGCCGGCAAAGACGAGGACGGTGAAAATCATGGAGAAGAGGAGGAGGGCGGTAACGAGAGAGTTGTCCCAGTAAGCCGGGATGTCGGACGTTTGGAAATTATTGGCGGCGGCGAAAGAGTAGAGAAGGATAGCGTTGATGGATTGACGGGGCCCGTCGGCAAGGAGTAACCGTTTCCAGCCTGAGATAGTGTTAGCTGGGTACCAATCGATTGCTGCTGTATTAAGAAGAAGAATTCACCTTTAAAAGTGAAAAAGATGAAGAATGCAAGGTCGTCTTTTTTCTTTGACGACGATTCAATTTGACAAAAGAGGCAAAAGTTGTCATATGATCCTTTTTAACGTTGTTCAGCTTGGACAGTTTGTAATATTCAGTAAGACTCACGGAAAGAATAATAGTCATTCGCCAACAGATTGGTGAAAGCATACGATATATCTCTAGAATCGATGACCCTTTTGGCCTTGTATGTTTCGTATGCAAGCAGGAGGAAGGAAAAGATGATGCACCCGACAAATACCCATTTGGCAATCTTGAACTGAACATCCACCACACAATCGCTGTCGCATTTGGAGGTGATAGCATTTGTCCACTGTACAAGTATACACATCAGCTATGATTGAGGCGTTGATAGAAAAACATACATGGTTGGAAGAGACCATGGTCACGGCAGTGAAGATGTCCAAAGCATAGACTGCGACCGATTTTAACAGGAAAACATATCGAAGGATATACCTGTGCACAGAGTCAGCTTTGGCATCTTGTCCGAAACAACAACCCACTTGATCCTCGTCCAGATGTCACCCTTGTGAAATTCCTTCACATTGATGAAATCAAACTGCACAGCGATCAGCGACGCTCTAGGAGCGCCTGTACAGATCAACTCACCTTGTGGTCGGGGACGACCTCTCGCTTCCAATCAGCCTCACAGCACATGTCTGCGGGACGTTATTGGATCTGAGCGGTGGACTGGCGCTGGGTGTGGGGGATGCGGCCTGTGGGTAGTGAGATGGCGCAGAGACAGAAAGGCAGGGAACTGGTGAAAGGAGTGGCGGGGGGCAGCAGGACTGCGCTCGGCCAGCGAGGGCAGTGTGTGCGTGGGTGGAAATGAGTGTGGTGAGAGGGGGGGGGGGGTATGAAAGCGGGATGAAAGCAGTATGAAAGCGGTATGAGAAGCACAAAGATCTGGCCACCGACGAACAAGACTCCACGCGACGCGTCTCCAGGGACAGCCGCCGCAAAAACAAAAAGGCCCCAAAAAACTCGCTGCAACCGATCATCCATTCCAGCCGCACACTCGCATGCATGCATATATCCAGTATACTAATGCTACACGCCAAACACCTCCAGCGCAGCTTGCACGCTCTCCCCATCGCGGTCATGCACTGAGAACACGGGAACCAGCGTGCACACACCGCCCAATGACGATACCGCCGATGAAACTGCGCAAGGGGAATGTCAGCCCAAAAAACGGCCCCCCTCGAAAAAGAAAAAAGAAGAAAAGCGCATGGAAAAAACCCCAGTTCCAGAGTTCTGGACTTACGTCTAGCGGGATCGAGATGGGCCAGGTGGTAGACACGAATAGACACTGCTTTGGAGAGCAAACACCCCAGTTTGGGATCGGCTTGTAGATGCTTGGAGAGGTGCGCCAATGCATCGACATCTGCGCCGCTTGTCAGTCATCATATATAGATATATTATACGCCTCAACTCACCTTTGACGAAAACCAACCCCCGGCTTCCTCCCTGTACCCTCCCACTCGTATGACAGCTCTCCCACCATACCCCTTGCCCCTCCCCACTGTCATACACAGGCTCAAGCTCCTCACCATCATCATCATCTCCCTCTTCATCCTCTTTCGCGTCCTGGATAGTATAGTCCCGTCGTCCGGTATGCAGATTCACTTGATACTCTACCAACGCCCCCTTGGGCAACTCTTTCGCCTGAACAAACGCTATCGGTGCACGCTCTCCTCCATTCTTATTATTTTTATCAGCTTTTCCATAGACTGCTGCAAAAGTATACCTTGACACACTTACACGTCGAGTCCATATTCTCCATGCATCTCTCGTAACCTGTACCCCCTCCCCACCCCCACACTTTGCCCACCAACCCACCCCACCTTCCACCCACCCTTCCCACCCACCGCCCGTCGCATTCCGACTCTTCAACGCTTGCACTATCCTCCCTACATGCTGTAACGCCAGCGTTGCCTGATGCGGGTACGGGGATTTCGGTAAAGCCGGTGCGCGCGGCAGAGTGAGGGACGCGGGGATAAGAGGGATTTGGCCGGCGAGATGGAGGCGGGAAGCGACGAGGACAGCTTGAGAGTAAGGACCGATGTTGGCGGGTGCCCAGTAACTTTGTCCTTGTACGTGGAGCGCTGACCTATTCCCTATTGAACCTCTTCCTTTGCCATCGGAAGAAGAAGAAGAAGGGCGGCTGGGAAGAGGGGTATCGTCAAACCCGACGACCTCTACTCTCACCCTCCCAGACGAAAGAGGCACAGCAACAGTCGCGCGGGAGGGAGGGCTCGTGCCGAAATACGTCTTGTACTTTTCATTGGCGGGCAGGAAGAGGGACATGGAGGAGAGGAGGAGGGTGATGTGGGTTGAGTGCAGGGGGAGGGACAGGTTTTCGGATTCGAGTTTGGCTAGTGGGAAAGAGGGGGTTGGATGTGTTATTGAGGTCGTGAAAGAGAAAAAGAGAGGACTTACAGGAAATGGCGTTGAAGCATTTTTCAAGTTCTTGGCCGACATCTTCAGAGGGGAGCGTAACGCCTTGCACGCTGGCGGTGAACCACCTCTTCCTTTTCACAAACTGCACCTTTCCCCCGTCCACCTCTCCTCCACTCCATTCCTCCATCTCTACACCACCTCCCTCTTCCACATCCCTCTCGCCCAACTCTTCCAACCTCTCTTTCCCCTCCTCATCCAACCCCTCCATCCCCACCTCCTCTTCCCTTTCCAACCCCAACATCTCCCTCAACTCCTCCACTGTAGGCCTCACCCACCCCTCCTTTGGTTCCAGCACAGCCTCTTCCACTTTGAGGTACGCAACAGTATACGGTTCCGGATCCGTCACTATCGTCTTCGTCTTGACCAACTTTAACCGATGCGAGAATAACGGGGTCGACAACGTGAGCGTCTCATACTCACCCCCCTCCCCCGCTGGATGTGAACCATACTGCGCCTCAAGCTTCGCCAACAAAGGCCTAATCTGGCCCAACTGCCTGCCCACCACCCCGACCCCCAAACCCACCCCGGCCACTTTCATAATAACAGCTTCCACCCCGCTGCCCAACATCCGATCAAGTAAAACCGACTGCTCACTCTGCCACAAGAAACTCAAACTCGTGAGACCCAGCCGCCCACAGACATGCTCGATCCGTAATCGCTGATATGTCGATAAAATCGCACCGGACGATAACGCCGTCGCTTCCGGATGTGCCTCCAAAACGTCGGACAACAAGCAAGTCAGGTCCTCAGTCTCATCGCCTTTTTGGCCGGTGCCAGCGCCTAGGCGGAGGCGGGAACCGTATTCGGGGCCTTGGGAGATGGCTTTCCCCCGGATGACCTTGGTGTATAAGGGCAGGGACATGGATTGCGCAAGGAGCGGTAGCAGGTGGGTCCCGACAGATTGGTACAAGTGCGAGTCGAGCTCGTCTATTTGCTTACAACTGTTAGTCGGCTCGTGGCTGTGGTTATATGACAGAAGACTCGGTGGAGGAGAAGGGGAATAACTCACCGATGCCAGGCTCAGGGGTTAACGTAGCAAGAGCAACAATCTCATGGCCGTTGGCGACACAGTGCATGAGGTTGAAACACGAGTCTTTGCCGCCGGATACGAGGCCTATTACCTTGTGCTTTACGCCAGGAAGCTTGCTCATTTTTTCGGGTGGTATGTAGTATATTCGCTAACGTATATACCGCGGCCTGATTTCGGTTCGCGAAAAGTAAAAGGAGGCAATGTTGACAGGTCACGTGGCTGTTACGTAAAGGCTTATCAGTGCAATGATGTGAATGTCAAGTCAGATTGATAACTATTAATAATTCTAGCATCGGAAACTATTTAAACAAGGTTCTTCTCAAACAATAACGGAAAAAGAATCTTCTTTAAAGCACCGATAGCTTCAAGACATTAATAACCTCAAGTTTGTAAGGAAGGGAACAGGCGAGCCTTCAAAGGTAATTACAGCTTGGGACGACTTTGCCAAACGCCGAAGATGGTGACACTTTTTCAAGGATGAAAATGATCCGTAGAATACAAAGCATCGCCGACCTGGCTTGAAGATACAATCAACTTTGGCACCAGATATTTACAAAAACAACCGCATTTGATCAAAAAACAGAACAGCGGCGACAAAAATGTCGGCTTATTACAATCATAATCTGTTCTCAAAGTTCAAAATCTTTGTTAGTCAAACCCGATAATCATGGTACTTGCGACTGACAAGAAACAAACAAATGAAGCCTTTTCACAGCCCCAATTATAAACACTGCCCTCCTGTTAGTTACAAACTCAAGATATACCAAATTTCCAACAGAGTTTCCCTTTGTTATGATCATTTTTTGACGTAAAAGTCAACTAATTAATTGACATCAACAAACAAACAAACTCATGTCAGGAACAGAACGCCGTGTATAGTCTATAGATCTGGCTGTCAAGATTGCATTGCTCGATGCTCGATGTTCGATGCTCGACGCCATCTCCATATGAAGTACCACGGTGGGCATGGCCGAATGATCGATAAATAACAACAAACACGTAATTCGGTACGTAAGATGTGCCTGATTGCCGGCTTCCCGAAAGCTTATCGCCGAAAAAAAGTGGATGGAACGATGGCCGGCGGGATGATTATTTGGCGCTTATGCTTCCCGCCCGTCATGCGACATTTGCATGAGATGATGTTCAGCTGTCCTATAAAAAGAGCGACATCCCAAATGATCTCTACGCCACCTCTCCATCGCACAACATCCATTACTAGCCATGCGCTGGCTCAATATTTTTCCCCTACTCTTACCCTTCGTCGCAGACGCATCCCCACTCCAGCCCCGACGCCAAGCGACCTCTGGTGCAGTGTCTGTCGCACAGTCTCCTTCAATTGCCGCCTTGAGTGCAGACAATAGTGCTTCTCCTGCTGTACCTTCAGCAGTTCAATCCAGCAAAAATAGTGTGGCAAGTGCTTCAAACACACCCAGTACCTCGGACGGTCACGAGACTATCCTTTCCCGCAACAATGTGGAGCAAGCTGCTCCTCCGAGTGTAACGATCTACCCCGATACTTCTGATGGTAAGCCTATTACGGTCATGGGCACCAGGATGCCCGATGTCCATCAAGATGTGTATCTGGGCATTCCCTTTGCTAAGCCTCGTACGTAATTTTCTACAAGGTTTATTTTTAAAGAGATAAACTACTTGACTTTAACTTAAAAAAAACAGCCGTCGGTGATTTAAGATTCCGTCCTCCCCAATCGCACATTTACAACTCGAGCACATTCCAAGCTACCACCCCTCCTCCTGCATGTATGCAGGACAACTCTACAAACAACTTAACCATCTCGGAGGACTGCTTGTATCTCAATATATACGCCCCTGCTGGGTCAAATGCTACTAATAACTGGCTCCCTGTCATGGTCTGGGTGTATGTGTTTCTTTTAAACCCGATGTTCCATTTTGGGCGTAAGCTGAACGTAATTCAGGTACGGAGGGTCGTTCACCGCGGGATCTAACAACCTCTACCCGGGCACAGCCCTCCTTGATTACGCTCAACACACTGTAAGCCTTTGCTTCACAATGGCTTTGCATACTTACAAATAATTGCAGAATAGGTCATTCATCTACGTCGCTCTCAACTACCGTCTCGGTGTTTTCGGATGGGGGTGAGCTTTTCCCTTCTTTACGTCCGAACAATCGACAGCTGATGGGTTGATTTTCCCGGAAAGCACCGGGTCAGGATTTGCGGAGTACAATGCTGCCAATTTGGGTTTAAAAGATATCATTAAAGGACTTACTTGGGTACAAGAGAACATTTGGGCCTTTGGAGGTAACCCCGAGAAGGTAAGGCTTTCCTTGACTATAGTTTATATCGTAGCTAATTCCATTCCCGCCCAAACAATACAGGTGACTGTCTTTGGAGAATCTGCAGGTGCTGTCTCCATCTCTTTACTCTTCTTGGACCAAAGCACTACCCTCTTCAGCGGTGCTGTAAGTTCAACTCTCATCCTTCTCGACCAACTCTAAACGGTAAACCAGAGCCAGTGCTAACATAGGCATTGGACAGATCATGGAAAGTGGAGCCCAATCTACAGTCCCTACAGGACCTACCAATACTACCTGGGAAAACGCTTACGCTTCTCTCTTGGACGTTACTAACTGCACCACTCCGTCTGATAAGAACGTCACGCAGTTCCAGTGTTTGAAGGAGATGCCTGAGCAGGAGTTATTGAAAGCACAGTTGACAGTGCAGAGTCAGACTGAGTTCTCAGCTGGGTAAGTTTGAATAGGGGGGAGCGGTATACATGTCCGTTAGGCTTGTGCTAATCCAGTTGATTGCAGATTTATTTTCTGTAAGCCGCCAACAAAGTCAAAGACGGGATATCAGTCTTAACTGTTTCCATTAGGCCCAACCATTGATGGAAAACTTATCCCTGATTCTCCCCATACTCTCATTTCTCAAGGCCATATGGCCAAAAAGCCCTTCATCACCGGTAACAACAAGGATGAGTAAGTTCCGCAAGCTTTTTCCTCCCTATCAAGGGCTAACAAATCGCACCTGTTCTTGAACAGAGGCACAAGGTTCGTCCCGCCTACAATCAATAGTACTCTTTACGGTCTCAGTATCATCACCCTCGGCGAACCGGTTGACCCAACAAAGATGGCGCTGAATGAACTTGTTTCTCTATACCCTGATGTGACTTCCCTCGGATCGTAAGTCCCTCTTCCTAATTTTTTTCTTTCCCCCCTCTTTCTTCCCCCCTACTTCCCTTTCTGCCAGCTGGGAGCTGATTTTAATTATAGACCATTTGACACGGGCAACGAGACATTCGGCCTAAGCTCCGCATTCAAACAATTTGCCGCCATCTACGGTGATGCCCAATTCCAAGCGCCTAGACGACACTTTTTACGACAAGCGAACAAGCATGGGAATACCCAGACTTGGACTTATCTATTTGAGCAGTATACTCCGGGGGCTCTGCCATATCTTGGATGTACGTTCCCTCTTTCTATATCTCCTCTTCTACCCCTTCCCCTTTTTTCTACCGAAGCCGCACCCCTTCCCCCGCTCCCTGAAGAGACATAAGTTCATGCTGATCACTGCATCTCCAAATAGCGTTCCATGGCTCAGAAGTTATTTACGCCCTTGGTGGTGCCAAACCCGGACTCGCTGAGAAGGCAGGGTCCAAGACAAACTACACCGAAGCCGATGCACAACTTTCAAATACAATGATGAACTACTGGTACGTTAATCTTCCCTTCTCTTCCCATCTCTTCCCTCCCCTCTCTTCTTTCATGATCCCAGAGCGAAAAGCCGGCTGACAAGGGAAACGATCACAGGCTCAACTTTGCCTACTACCACAACCCCAACGGTCAATGCGGCTGCCGTGACCCCTACTCAAACGAAACCTATTGGCCTAGGCACGATTACAGCTCCTATAGCAGGAACATGCTTAGCTTGAAGAGTGGCAACGTCACCGTCATCGAGGATAATTATAGGGAGGCACAGATAAGCTTTTTCGTGGATAACGCGAAGCAGTTCAATGCCAGATGATTTCCCGTCTAGGGGGGAGTAAAAGGTTGAAATGGGAGGGAAAATCTTTGAGTGGTGTTCATATCTGTACCATATCTTGAATAATATGATTTATTAGGCCTGCATCTCTTGCGGTAAATAATCTTGGAATATAATATAATCATGTAACCATATACCTGTACCGTACCGTACCAACTACCCTATAAAGAAGACGATATCGATCTTGACTGTCGAATTAAAACAAGAAAATGCATGAGCTAGAAATTAACTACCATATTTATCTTCAAACCATTGTTATTTCAAACTGCTACATGCTCATAAAAAGGCCTTGCTTGTAAGCCTAGGAGCATTGCTTTCGTGTCTTGTCGTCGCGAATTGTAATATGGCGAACAGTAATATGATAGCGAACATACATGTACGTCAAGAACAATATGTACATAAAAGTACAAGAAACAACAAATTAGTAGGACAAAAAAAAGACCGAAAACATGTATCCGACCACACATTAAGGCACAAGTTTGACATTTTGTGTGTGTATTGGATACTGGAGGCTTGGCTCGTTCTCAAGGTTGCTCACAAGTGAGAAGCGAGCCCATATCTAGGTTCAAAAAGACTATCTTCCGCACCCCATCCTTCATCAGACGAGGTATCATCCCCTCCTGGCGAATAGAGAGAGTCGGGAGTCAGACTAAACCTACCCTCACGACTCAAACCTTCAAGTTCTTCCATATCCTCTTTCAGGAGACTATGCCCACCAATTGTCTTTTCGACTCTGGCCGGTTCATCCGCATCAACGGCGCATTCTTCAACCAAGCCGCCAATGTAATTATCCCCCACTAATGTTTGTTGCTGACCGAGCTTGTTTTCGTCGACGATAGAGTGGGTACTCCTGAAGGGCATGACGTTCGATAGGGTGGTCGTGGTGGTGGCGATGGCGGCAGTGGTGCCAAGGACTGTGGAGGTAGACAAAGGATCAAGGGAGGCAAGTGTAGAGTGATCGGGAGAACACTCGGGTTCGGAAGAGCTGCCAGAGGTATCCATACGTTCACCATCCTTTACAGGGTTATCCTTGTACTTTTTCAAAAGAGCTTCTGCCTCTGCTTCATTAATCAATTCACCGCGATGAAGCTCCCAAAACTTTTGCCAGCGATTATTGTCTCCAGGTTTTGAGCTGTTCTTATCCTTGGCTTCTTTATACATGACGTACAGCACGCAGAGCTTGTCGGGGTTGCCAGCAGACATACGATCAGAGACGTATTCCTCAACATGCCCATCACGGCCAATCTAACCCCAGTCTGTTTAGCCTCTTATATAAACACACTGAACAATCAAAATGGACCCACACAGTATGAGCACATGATATGCCCCTGTACTTTTGCCCTCTTGGCGCTTACTCTGGTTGTACACATATGATATTTACCACCTCCAATCTCTCCCGCCTTGGGGGCATGCATCACAGGGCACGAACAAAAAGTAGACGTCTCTGCCTTGGTCTTCTTTTCGGGATTCCTCGTCAGGTCAGTCTTCTTCTGGCCTTGACCCATAAACTGAAATGGGTCGTCCGTAGTCCATGAAGCGGGATGGATGGTTCTCGAAGAGAGAGGACGCCCATCGTCACTGCCTCCGAAAACAGAGGCGGGGGCCGTCGCCGAGGTGCTCGTGACCACGCTGGCATCCAGTGAACGAAGGAATAGAGGGAGTTGTTGGGCATTGGCGTCCAAGTAAGGGCTGATCGGTGGCTGAGATATAAAAGGAAAAGACATGCGTCTGTCGAATGTTGAAGGCAAGTTTGCACTTGATGAGGAACCAAAGGGCATAAGGTTATTCGAAGCCGGCACAGTTTGCGGTCTCTCCTTGGAATCGAAAAGTTCATTATCCAATACGTCCTGACCAGGTGTAGATGATGTTCCAAGGCGAGATCCAAAGGCAAAATGCGGAGTCGATCCAGGGCTGTTTAACCAAGATGGTAGGTGCTGGGTGTACAGAGGAGCGTATCCATAAGCCTGCGAAGGTGGAGGGCCATTGGCAGTATCCTTGTTCAGGCGCATAGAGGGGTCCGGCGGATAAATCAAGTTGCGGATTGATGGAGTCACAAGCGACATACCTGCATAGTCCGAACCGTTGGTCGTATAGCTGTCATCGGAAGTTGGCATGGCGATGATATGGCTGTTGGCCGTCGACGGAAGGACAGGTGGATGCCGAGTATCAAACGAACGTCCGGCGATGACGGCCTTCGCAATGCTTCCAGAGTCGTTTGCGCCATGGGGAAAGGTATGCTTGCTGGCTAGTATATGTCCTGGAGGCATGTATCGAAACCAAGGATTAAATCCGTGTTGGTTTGAGTGACTAGTAATAGGAATGCCATCATTTGTTATTGGGGTTTCAGCGACAGGAGGTACGGTCATGTCCGAGGAATCCTTATTATTACGGGCAGAACTTTGCTGCCTTTCTTTTGCGTTTCCAAGGGCCGGATAAAAGTGCTTTGACTTTGTAATCTGCTCCGCGCCGTTCTGTGGGCGCTCCTTCAAGATGCTTGGATCAAAATCTCGAGGAGTCAAATAATCAAGTGTCTGATCGCCTCCCCAAGCATCTCCACCGCTTGCCTCCTCATCTCCCTTCATCTTCTTGTTCGCCCTCCTCAAACTACCCTCGGACGGGGCACTGTATGGTCTCTTCAAGCTGTCTGCTCTCTGAAAGTGGTTGTGGCCTTGATCCTGGTTTGGATGACCATCGTTAAACCGGTGGTTCCACATCAACCCACTGGACCCGCCAGCCGTCACTGGTCTTTGTGGATATGGACCAGAGGGTGGTAAAGCAACTTGGCCTAGGGATCCAAGATACGGAAGAGGGTGGACAAAGACAAAAGGATTTACATGGTGCTGGAAAGGACTGGGGTTAAAAGACGCTGAAGGAAGTGGTCTGTCACGAAGAGTGTCAGCGTGGAACGCTTGTTTGTTCGGTTACGGAAAGAGAAGACTTGCGGGAAAGAGTTTGCTTTGGAAAAATTGATATCGGGCCTGAAAGCAGCAGCGTTGGCGTCCTGCGCCTTTGCTCGATTTGTTGAATTATGGGCAGCACCAAGCCTGTGTTGGGGATAATCAGTCGATAGGGCATCTCCCAAAGACTTTTTTTTTATCGCGCCTCCTCATTAACAACGATCAACTGTCTTCAAAAGCAAACTTACCCGACCATCCTGAGCAGCTTTGTTTTCAACTCTCGCCTCACCATCATCCGACTTTGGGCCGTGCAGGCCTTTTTGTGGTCGTGCAAGCGTGATACAGGGGACATTGTTCAGACTCGTATCAGTACCGGAAGGAGGAGAGGTTTCTTTGGTGCTCGGGATTTGGATGATGGGAACATTGTTTGAGATGTTTGAGAGCGAAGACATGTTGGGCGGGTAAGGATGGGTAGGAAGGGTGGCAAGTACTGTATGTCCGGCGAAAGATTGACTGGAGAGTTGGTTGATTCGTTTATCTGGACAGGTGGAGGGGGGATACAAGGTACGTTCAGGAAGAGAAAGGGTTCTTGGGGCATCAAAGAGTAAGGAAAGAAAATGTTGAATGGGGAATAAGGAGGGAAAGAGGATTATGGTGGAGAAAGAAGAGAGGTGGATGAAAGAAAACGAGATACAAATGGGGAAATGGGTTATTCATATATCGAGAGAAACGCATTCCCCCGAGGCCCGTGCGCATAGTCCCTCCTCCTCCTTCTCTGTTCTGCGCTCAACAAGAAGGACAATCACATAAACAGCGATAACAGATGATCTAGTACTAGACCAAAGTCTATGACGATGTAGCGTGAACCCGTTTTTTTCCATTTCCTTTCCTGACCTCTTGTCCTCGGCTCTCACAGGCCGGCAGCAAGTAGCAGAGACGTGTGAGAGTCGTGAGAAAGGAGTACAGGCAGGGTCGCGCTTCGTATGTGTGTAGTTTTTTTCATCTTTGGACCCGGTTTAGACCTTGGTTGCGTAGGTCGTCTAGGAGGATTGTTTTTGATCACCAGAGCCTTTGAGCTAAGGTTAGACTCTCGCCTTTGTGGTTTGTTGAGGCGATTAGAGGTGGTTCTGTGTAAGAGGGAATGGGAGTTTTTGAAATCAGTCGCGCGATAGAATTACTTATTTGTCGCCCGTCCAGGATTCCTCACATTCACGATCTCCCATGCATTATGAGTAATGATATTGCAACATGATGCAGAGGCGTATGCGGCTATACTTTACAACACTGACAAACAGCAAGACGTACGTAGAGGAGGGTGTGAAAAGCCAAGGTAATCAAGCAGTGTGATCGATCGAGCCGATCATCAAGCTTGGGGGAATGGAGCACTAAACACGGTGATGGCGCCTTCACTGGATGGTGCGAGTTTTTCCCGAGGACAAGACGATAAGGAGCCAAAGAGTCAGGAGTCAGCAGTTCAATTCCAACCCCAGGGAGCGCATCGGGCGGAGCTTGGTGGTGTGGGGATTGTGGAAAGACAAGAGAGTTCGAAGGAAGTAAGACTTACCGTATCCAGTTGCTCCACCCGGGGTAAAGTGCTCGTACCCAAAGTACGATCCTGTCGCCTTGCTGGGCTAATTGGAGCGTAGGATGCTCGATTGTGAGGGTATTGGTGTGGTATTTACAATATTGCCCGGCTGTGCGAGTATAAAAGTAGGGTTAGCTGTGGACGGAAAAAGGTATTATTGCATTTCGGACTGACCGTGGACGTTGTGCTGGACAATGTGGCGAGAGCCCGGGACTTCCTTGTCTTCTCTAAGGAGAGATACTTCGAACCACGAGTACGAGCTATTGTAGGTACCTACATTTGGTGAATGACGAGCGCACAGAACAGAAACCCAGACCGACCATAATGCTGGGCATAGTTTGACCATCCTTGATCCTTTGAAAACGTCTCGACCACGACTTCCTTCACCCATGCTCTTCTTTCTCCAAGTCCAGCTTTTGTATGCACAGGACCACCGAAACACCCAATCG
Source organism: Cryptococcus neoformans H99 (assembly GCF_000149245.1). Classification (NCBI taxonomy): domain Eukaryota; kingdom Fungi; phylum Basidiomycota; class Tremellomycetes; order Tremellales; family Cryptococcaceae; genus Cryptococcus; species Cryptococcus neoformans. Next base: position 149,381 of record NC_026754.1, on the reverse strand, counting down.
GGCTTGACACAAGATACCACACTTTTCCCTTTGCACCGTCCAGCCCGCCACCGCTCTCCATCGCGCCCCGCGGCACCTCGTCCTCCTGGCCGGTCGCCCACTCGACCCCACGCTTGACATACCCGCCCTCCCTTGTCGAATATACCATCACCTCCTTCTTGCTCTCCCGCCTGCACCCGGCCCAGTACCGCGCTTCATCCAGTATCCTGAGTGTGAGCTCGAGGGGGAGACCAAGGTGGACAAAATAGGCCGTGACGAGGGTGATGTCGGCGAGTGTGGGGGGGATGTGGCCGTGGGTGAGGAGGGGGGGCGTGGTGGGGAGGAAGAGACGCCACGTAGCGGGGGCGGGGAAGGGGGGGCGGGGGGGCGGGTGGAGGGGACGGCGGATTCTGGGACGACTGGGAGAGCCCCATGTTTTGTGCTGTGCTGTACGGAATACGCGGGTGACACAAAAAGCGCTTAGATAACGGCCATTTTTGACTCGCGCATTATTTTCACCCATCTCCTCTTTCCACATCTGTAAAAAAACACCGCTGCAATGAACGACAACGCTGGCCTCTACGACATCTGTAAGCATACAAAGCTGTCTTTGGGGAGACAACACTGACTCGGCTTAGCTAAACCTCGCTTTGACCTCGGCACCTACGGTCAGTCCATTGTATTCACCCATCCGCCCACTCGTCCACCTCTAGACCGGAAACACTAACCATATCCACTGCAACAGGCGGTCGTCTCGCGTACTTTTACTCTACCACCTCCCCGCTCACCCTCCTCGCCTCTTCTGAAAAGCTCCAGCAAGCTCAGAAGGATGTCACCCGTTTCGAATCCCAGATCAAGGAGAATGGTAAAGCCGGGACGTGGGTGACCAGAGAACAAAAGGCGGCTTATGACAATGCCAAGCAGTGTAAGTCAGCGTGATCGAGCTTGGATGCGACATCAGAGTATTGATGAAAGCCAAGTGGTCAACTCATCAATACACCCCGATACTGGCAGGCCAGTGCCTTTGCCTTTCAGGATGTCGGCCTTTGTACCTACCAACTTGATGTAAGTGTCTCCACCACTCCGATGTATAGATGCTAGATCTAAAACCGTACTGACACTCAACCAGAATATGCGTGAGATCAATTAATCAATCATGTACTTTATATAAAAGTGGCTGATGTAAGGAAACCCCAGGCGGGTATGCTCATGCCCAACCCAAGTTTGAAGAGCGTCATCTTCTGGCAATGGGCGAACCAGACTCTTAACGTTGCTGTAAGCCCGCTCGTTGCATTTATAAATAGATGCTCTTCTCAAACAGTATCCAGGTCAACTTTAGCAACGCCAACAAGTCTATCGAGATGACCCCTCAGGAAATCGGCACTGGTATGCTTCCTCTCCTCTCTCTCCTCTTTTTCCAAGCACATGCTAAATCCAAATCAACCTCACTTTAGCGTACGTCGCCGCCACATTCACCTCCGTCTTCCTCGCCGTCTCTCTCACCCGCCTCGTCCCCCGCCTCCGCATCTCCCCCACCACCAAAGACCTCCTCGCCAAGCTCGTCCCCTTTGCCTCCGTCGCCAGCGCCGGTGTGGTCAATATCTCCTGTATCCGATGGAAAGAGATGCGTGACGGTGTGGAAGTGTTCAAGGTTACGCATGACCCTGTTGAGGGGTATGAGCAAAAGCAGGATTTGGGGAAGAGTGCGAAAGCTGGCCAGATGGCTGTCATGCAGAGTGCAGCCAGTAGAGTACTCACCAACATGTCCGTATCCCATCCCTTCCATTCCACTCCTTTCCCTTCACGGTCCGTGCTGACCGCAAAATTAGTCCCATACTTATCATCCCCCCAATGGTCATGACCCTCCTCACCAACAAGGGTGCATTCTCCGGCCCCCGTGGTAAACTCACTTCGAGCCTCACCCAGCTCACGCTCATCGGTCTCTCCTTGGGGGTATTCTTGCCCCCGGCGATTGCCTACTTCCCTCAAAGGGCTTCTACGTCTCCTGCAAAGTTGGAGAATCGGTTCAAGCAGTATGAAGGACCTATTTACTTTAACAAGGGTCTTTAACAAAAAAAAAAAAAGCTGGTTTTTTGCAGCGATACGGAAGGTGGAGATTATGTAGAGACGGGATGGGGATGGTTAAGAGGCGCGTTATGAGAGGATTATTAGATACAAGATGCGATAGGCGTATAGATATGCATATGTATAGACATCCATACACTGATGTAGGCAGAAAAGACTTTGATTAGCACACAACCGATGCTATAGTGTCACTTTTGGAGAACAAGCCCTGACAAGACAACAGATACCTATTACCAGACCAACAATAATGATAACTATTATATCCGAAAGCAGGAAGGAGCAGAAACAGAAAATGACAAAAAGGGAACCAAAACCTTATTTAACGCTTCTCCTCAACTTCGACTGTATCGGTGACAACAACGATATTGAGATCCCGAGGTCTGGGCGGGTTTGCGAAATCTGCAGGGGAGCGAAAGTGGTCAAGCTGGGCAAATCCCAGCACCAAAAATAATCATCAATCAACTGTTTTCCCCAAGGAAAAAGAATGAGTAGGAAAAAAAAAGTTTACTCACAAGACTAGGTTCATTCACCATCTCACCCTCTGTCAACAGTCTTTCGCCCCTCGTCCTCGCAAATGGCTTATCACTATCCGCCGTCATCTGACTCGACTTGCTCATCTCCCCAACCTTCTTCTCCTCCTCCACTTCCCTTTCTCTCTGCACCCTCCTCAAATCCGCATCCATAGCAATACCAAACTCGATATCATCTATATCACTCGCATCCAGATTAAGTCTCTCGCCCAGGACATTCCACGGTTTGGAACCTCGTCGAGATCCATTATCGCGTTTAGGAAAAGGATCATAAACCATCTGGTCAAGGTGGATATCCTGTTTAACCTCCTCTGGAGATGAAGGAGAAGGAGAAGGAGAAAAAGAAGAAGAAGAAGTGTATGGTGCGAATTTCCCACCGGTCGAGGAATTGACGGTGGATGTGTTGAAATGCTGTTTTCCTTCCGTGTGTGGGACATTGTGCAAAGGAAGACAGTGGTTTTGTCGGACAAAGACTTGGTTCGTGGGAATGTACCCTGCTTCGTGCGCCATGTTTCGAGGAAGGAGGATCATGAGCGAGAGAGAGTTGGACGCAAAGACGAAAAAGAGACCGCAGATGTAAAAGAGGTCAAGCCAGAAGGGGTGAGAATTGACGTGCTTGGATGTCGTGCGGCCGTCAATGGCAAGGGTGAGGATGGCGATGCAGTACAGGAATCGGAAGAGGGTGCGGACGATGTTGAGTTCTTTAAAGTACTGGAGTCGGGCGAGTACATCTTGGTTGGCACCTTGGCGTTGCTATATTTTTTTCATGAATATTCAAATCTTCATGAAGGTTGAGTTTTTCTTTTTTTTTTTTACTTACTGATTCCTTGATAAAGCGGGGGAAAACAATGAGGAGCCAGATACTGCCGATAAAGAGAATGAACGCGGAGATGGATCCAGCGAGGAAGATGTTATCCTCCATCTTTGTCAGGTCGTCGGTCTCGATATTGGCTACGCCCGGCATAACACCGGCGCAAAGCAGACAAGCAAAGACCCAGACCTTGAAATGCGGACTTTTGTACCAGGTCCCTGTGTCTTTACTTCGGATGGCTCCAATCAAGTATGCCCAGTAGAGGGTTTCTTCAGAGTGGATGGAGAGGACAAGAACCCATGCGATCGCAAGGAGTTGGTAAGCATTTCTGACGAGGTGTCGTCGGGAATCTGACCAAAGAGTGTAAGGTACCGGAACGATCTCAGTATGGGTTGCGGAGGTTGAGACCTCCATATACCATTCTTTGTATTTGACATAGATGAGGATGATGTTCCAAACTTCAAACTGGTAAAACAATTAGCTTTTATTTTGTCAAGTCTCGAGATATACGTACCAAGATCATAGAGAGGATGAACATCCAGACAATCGCCCAGCGAAACGCGCTCCGTCGGGTGAAAAAGAGACATTTGCCTTTATCGTATGCCCAGATGTGGTAGAAGATGAAGACGGTGCCCAAGGTTGTGACCATGCCTCCCATGAATTGGGACGTGGGCGATTCGTGACACATGGTTAGTTGAGAGGTGGGTGACACGTCGGTCGTGAGAGGGAATGGATAAATGAGGAAGAAGCAGGGGATAAGGGAGACCAGTTACTAGTTATAAAGAGAGTACGTTTGGACTGGATTATTAATAACTGACGATCACCCGCCAGCACAGTAGTCCATCGGTATGAATCCATAATCTAATCAATCCATCACTCATCAATCACCGCACTGTGCGGGCCCTCTTTCCCGCTACACGTATCGTTAACACTTCATTATCTTCAAAGCTTTGGCAAAAGGTGAACGTTCCAAAAACGGAAGGATGTACACAAAACCCTCCTCCCATTCTCAGGCGATACTCACTGCTTTGTCACGTCCTGGACATTTCGTCCAGGACTTGAGCCATTTGTCATCACTTGGCAGGGACCATGCATCCGCATATGGGGATGTGTGTGGTGGAATGTTTATTATGGCGTTTGCATGTGTGATGGGTACATTTAGGTACGGTAAGCAGCTTGTGTTGACTACGTAAGACTTGGGCCGCATCAAAGATTGAAGAGCGGATGATGCGTGATGCGGCGCGAAGGATCCTTTGGAAAGCGGAGTGGAAGGGAGAAGAACCACCAATAACCAGGGACCGGAGATTGCTGATTCCTGATTGACAGTATTCTGTTGCGTCCTTCTCGAAATTGGACAATCAACATCACTGTTCTTTGTCAGCCAGCGTCCAGCATCGTTCGTGAGTGCCATTATTAGGCACTAGCACATATAGCATATTTGATGTTGACAGCTGTTGAGACGTTCTTATGTCGAGTTCTGAACCAGCAGAGGCGAAGTGGCATGTACTCGCTCTCCATAGCTCTTCAAGAGCCGCTTCGCCTGCTTTTTAGCCCCCCCTGAAGATATAAAGGGTGCCACAAATAGGGTGCATGTTGAAGAGGTTCTAATCCCTAAAAGGCTAAATAGTTTGGCATCACATAAGCACTAAACACATACCCTCGGCCTGATGCCTTCCGTACTTCCACTCTATGCTTACAATACTTGTACATTCCGCGAAAATCACAAATCACCATCTGGCTGTCCGCTGCTCACCAGGCCCTGTGATATCCAAAGCCTGCCCTGAAACTTCTACTTGCTCGTGTCTATAGTAGTCCGGACGATCTGGAGTCTGGAGCTATCCGAGAAGCACAGACCACTCTTTGGATGGCGCTCGATCCTCTTGGCGGCGGCATGATTCGGCAACGTATCCGATCCCACCCCTGTGCTTGCCCAGCAGTAATCCTTTGCCCAGTAATCCAACATCGAGCAGTCATCGCCCTCAGCTCTGCAGCAATGTCAAGCACAGGGTGTTAGACGAGCCACGAAGAAGTTGGGTGCGGCTGAGAAGAGGGATCAACGTTCGCGTGTAGCGCCCATAATGATAAGACCGATGAATTAAATGGTTGATGGTTGTTGAGGAAGCACGGAATGTCAGATTTTGCCTGCAAGGATCTATTTCGAAATTCGAGACACACAACAGTCTCACTGCATCGTGATATATAACTTACTAAATCGTCATGCCAAATCCCAAAAACCGTCTAGAGCTGCGTACAGCATATGGCGTGCGCTATGAATTGAAGTCTGTTTCTTTCCTAGCACTTTAACAAAGTCGAATGGGAGATACACTACGCAAGGTGTATACGACAACACGGCAAAATAAACAAAGTGTATTCGGAAAAAAGTGAAGTGCGCACAAAGCTTTACGTGATGACCAAAAAAGAAAAAATAAATAACAGCGGCTGGTTTCGATCCAGCGACTTCAAGGTACCCAAGTAAATATGAGCCTTGCATTCTTCCTCTGAATTACGCTGTTTTGTGATGTTTACTAACAATGACATATAGACTCATTTCCTTGCTTGTAACTCATGTGGCTCGTTATCCGGCCATGCAGCCCAGGAATGACTATCTTTTTTTTTTTGCTACTGAGGACATGACGCCTAGGCAGGCTAAAGATTATCTCAGCTGTACAGCATGTGAGAGATGTAAAAATTTATCCGACTTTGAGTAGTTGCCCTCAACTTCTTCCACTAATTATTATGGGACCCCTCCGCGCTGGCTTATTTTAAGTAGGTGCATTACAGTCAACGCGATTTACTGGCTTGCTTTGTCCTATATGGAGCTTATAATGGGCATTGAGATGGCTTGATTTCCGGCTCGTCGACGTACTTTCTGATCCGACCAAGAGCATGCATTGTGGACACCATCTTTTTTCTGCCTTTTCGGCTCTCGTAGCTTTGCCATACGACATTCTAGGATGGCTCTTTGGGAAACTATTTGTCCTTGATTTCTTTGTCCGTTTTAGCTTGGAACTCCCCCCCGAGTTCCACGCATCTTGTTGCCTGAATGACTGACTACTATAGCCACGATATGTTTACAAAAAGGCACATGCAATTGTCCATTCATTTCTAACAAGCATTTTACCAAAACAAAAACAAGCTCATTAACGACCCTGCTGCAACCAGCAACAATTGTTGCTCGGGCCTTGTCGCTCCACCCTCACGTGTCCCAGCAGCCGATGTCTCCCATCCTGTTAGTCCCTTGCTAATCGTAGTCGTTATATTATTACTTACACTAGCAGTGGTTGAGGTGGCGGAAGTGGATGGGCCAGAAGGTGAGATGGTAGTGACAGACGAAGGGTTGGACGAGTAAACGTTGACGTAATTGATCTCAAAATACGCTTGGGAATAGGTTGTTGAGCCGTCGTTGATTACATAGGTGGTATAGCTAATTGACACAAACTTGTGAGTAGGTCGTTTTTCAGTATGATGGAAGGAGG
>NC_026754.1:130000-137500 GCF_000149245.1 Cryptococcus neoformans H99 | reverse complement strand
AGATTGGGATGTAAAGGAGACAAGGTGGAGTAGGGACGAAGGGAGTCTTTTGTACGCATTAAGTACCATTTGGGCAACACAGAATTAGCATTTTATATCAATGTACGCATTGGTTCTATCTTTGGTCTTCAAGCGACAGACAACGGTTTCAAATAAATAACAATATGGTGCCAGCACCGAATAGATTTAGCACCAACTGGTACTTGTTACTTGAGTGAACATCCGGATCCATCATGAAAAACCCATCTTCGTTCCGAAATATAGTTGCACAGTTTAATAAAAAATGTAAACGTAGATAATTGTACTTTTCTATGTGACATGTTAACATCAAGGCAGTCAGATCAGGTAACTATAGAGATGGTTTTTCTAATTACTAAACAGGTTTCATCTTAAAGAATCATCGCAAGGCCGAACAGTAAAGCACCCAACAAGCCACCAAGAACGGCCTCGACCCTTCCAGCACCACTTGAGCTCCCGTTCCCACTCGCACTAGCGCTGGCGGTAGAACCAGATCCGGAAGTAGCGGATGTGGCCACACCATCAGTAGCGGTAGAAGTCGTGCTCGCGTTGGAAGAAGAAGAGTTAGAAGAGGAGTAAACGTTGATATAATTGATCTCATAATACGCTTGGGCGAGGTTGGATGCTTGGTTGTTGACGACATAGGTCGTGTAACTAGGCGGACTGGTCAATCAAGGGACATGTAGGATTTGGGAGGTGATATGGAAGGCGCTGGGCAAAGGAATTGAATGAGGAAAGAACGAAACTTACCAAGTGTTATCGCCTACCAAGGCACCGCAAGTCTCTGCAAGAAGATCGGCGTTACCGGCGAAATCGCCACAGAGAGTGATGTCGATAGTAAGAGTTTGAGCTAGTAAAATGGTCAGCTTTTTGAAGGGGAAAAATGCAGACGGGCTTACGGCCAAAGAGATTTTGCACATCGCAAGTCTCAGAGCTATACAGGGCAACTGGTTCACCAAGACTTGAAGTGTCAATGGAAGAGGCGCTAACGCCCAAAGAATCTGGCACGGCGTCTCTCTGTAGCCTCATTAGTTCCGGATGCATAAAATAAAGGGGATGACGCACAGTCAAGAACCAAACCCTGATCCCATCAGTCGCCCATTCGGCAACGAACACACCACCACCCGCGGCTGCAAAGCCCGCACCGTATGAATCAGTGTTGGTGTCATTAACTGTACATCCTGAGTCTGAGTTTTGGGAAATGTCGCAGTTGTCGTAAGTGATTGAGCCGGACATGGAAGATGAGTTTGAGATCGTGCAGCTGTCGCAGATAGAGAGGTTTAGGCTAGGTCATACAAAAGGAGATGATGGTTTAACTTACGTCCCACCAGTGGTGTGGAGAGCAACCATGTTGTTGCTACGAAGGTTAATACCTTCAGAGATATCAATCTCGCCTCCAGCAGGCCAGTTAGGTCCCTCTACCGCCACTGTCAATATCCTGCATTTCTTCATATGAGTAAGAACTCACGAGTCCAGAAAGCAGGCCAAACACTGCAACCATAAGGCATATGCACAGCATCCATCACCCAGACAGTACCGATATCCCAGGTCTTCTGACTGAGTAGTTTAGGGGCATATCGTTTTTGGAGATAGACAACATCGGATTCATTGTCGACTTTGATGATGACACGGTTGTTGTCGTTGACGTAAAGGAGAGAGGTGTTGTCCGCAGTGGCCCAAAAGACATCTCCACTGTGGATGGTCAGTCTGGAGCCTTTTGCCTTTTGTAGGATTATGAATGGCCTACTTGGTAGTGTTGTCATAAGTCTCGACAGGGAAACGGAATCCGTCACTAACAGATCGTCAGTCGCGTGCCTTGTGGGTGGGTCGGAACCGGTTGACAACATACAAGAATGAGGTGCCAGAGAAAGAGTCGCTCAAAGGATAGGTGGTGGCACTGACTTGGATGGATGCGATAGTCGCCGCGGCGGCGAGAGCAAGTTTGAGCATGATGCTTGTTGGTGATGAGTGCTTGGACGGTGATGATCGAGCTTGGGGCTTTTATGGGGAAGGTAGGTGTAACTAAAAAGAATGTGCTCAAGTTGGACGTTGTAAAGTGGAGTTTAAAAAAGTGCAGTAGAGATGGAAGCGTGATTTAAATAAGGAGTGTAAAGGATGGAATGTTAGCGGATGATGACAAAATGAAAATAAAAACGGAGAAGGGTACGTTGTGAAGGTGAAAGACCGAAGGGCAAAGTGCCGAGATCGGCCAAAATATCGTATATGCATCTTTCCCATAGTCTAGGTTGTGCTAACTGGGATACTGCGCAGACGCTACAGTCGCAGCGCAGCAGAGTATGTATTGGTCGAGATATTGGTCGAGATGACACATGCCCTATGAAGAGCCAGACAAAAAGACCTCCTTTCTTTTTCCACCTCTCCACGACGCGTCTCTCAGGCTCTCAAACCAATGGGCAATCCACAAGCATCCGTAAATAAAATAAGCTTCTCCCTGAATATACACAGGGTCTTAGCCCCCGAACTTCGGATGCTTAAACTTCGTCCCTTTGTTTACATCCATGCACGATGAGGGGTCGAGAGGATTGATTCTTGCCCCTTGCATTGCGCTGTATCGTGCATCATGTTGTACGAGACAGTGGTGACACTGTAAGCATCCACGGTGGCATCAAAGGCGAAGTAACAGGACAAATCGCAAGCCAACCAAGACCACGCAGCAGGTCGCATAGTTTACTTACTCTCTTTCTGTAGAACTCTCTTGTCATATCAATCCCGTCCTACTGCGTCATTGCCGCTGATTACCCAAGTGACCACTCATCCTTGTTGCTATAGACTTTGATTACAAAATCTGAACACAATATGTACTAATGCAATACATTTGAACACTGGTCAACCTTCCTTCTTCCATCTCGGTCCACCACAGTTGCAGGAGATGGTCTGATATGTGATGACGGATGGGATGGAATGGTGTGGGAACTGAATTGGAGGAGAGTTGGGGATGGCGTTGAAAAAGGCATAACGGATATAGTAGGTTGCTCCTGGGGTATCACATGTTACTTGAATTCAGTCAATATGCCACTGAATGCCGCGAGCCGCCACGCGTACGGGCAGTGGTGATCTAAAATGGGAGAAACACAGCTAATTGTCACGTATTCAATACTCGCTCAAATCGTGATTTTTGTGAGCAGACAGCAATCAGTCATGCGACACAGCTGGTTCTTTCGCCTTTGACCATCCAGCAGATGATACAAGCCTCCACCCACTCGGGATGGGGAATATGGTTGCTCATCTGCAAGGCAGGCTAGGAGCAGATTGAATTGTTAATCCGGTAAGAATCAAATCCGGCAGAAGGCGAAAGGTATGTCGAAGAAAGGAAACGACTTTGCAAGGGAGGGCGCGCGACAGCTGTTATTTTAGACAGATGATTGCGGGAGAACCGAGGGATGCATTGAGACAGTGGAGAGAGGTTACGAGGAAGCTTCCCTTGTCGCCACTTTTGCAAGGCATAATTGTCATGGCAGAAAAAAAGGAGATTTCGATGTTACTTGCATGTGCTATATGTACCCAAACAGTAGTAGTTCTCAAGCGCCACCAGCAACCTGCACCAGTACCAATCTATCAGTTGACAATTAATAAAAAAAACTCCCGTTGATAACTCCAAGTCCTCATTTTGGACTTTCCGTCCATATCTTTTATCTGCCCCGTGCCTGAGCCCAATGAACCTTCTTTCCTCACCGGCGGGGATTTTCGTCACTTTCCCCTCCCCCCCAAATCACAACGTCCTTCTTTTGACAAGAGATTTTTTCCTAAATCCATTGTCTCTTTTTTGATACTTAAGGGAGGTGCGAAAAAGAAAAGGAAGAAAATGCGGTCGAACCCCTTTCGATTTTGCTTCACTCTGCCATTTGATCTCTGATATCTTTATTATTAATTAATGCACGTCGCACGCAAAAGGATGACGGATTGTATTTGGGATCTGGGCAAGCTTATTACGACTTACGTCTGTCTATGACCCCACAGTCCACATTTTTACCGAGGCCCCGAATGAGGACAACATTGGCTCCACACGATAAAGAATACGCGAAGTCGCGTTGTGATGATGCATATAATGACAGACCTTGACCCCGTCAAAGTTCCGCCGTGCACTCTTATTCTTAACTACACAGTTATATCAAGAGCAACAGCATACACAATAATTCACCAACCCCGTCCAGATGCCTGAGACTCCATATATCCCTTTAACGACACTTGCCCCGATCCACGAAGTTCACCATCTTATCCTCCGCGAAATTAATCCCCTCCACCTTCTCACTCTCTCCAAATCCATATTCAACTACCTACTACCCAAACTATACCACACCCTTCCAGTCGATAGTACCAATGTCAAACAAATTCTCTATGGGGTCACATCTCCTCGCGGATACAAAGCCCAGGCGCTAAGCCATGTTAAGAGGCTTGAGATAGGGATTAATGGGAGAGGTGATCCACTGAGAGCCGCTTTACACGATCTGTTTGAACTTTCCAGCTTGCCAAGGCCACTTTTCTCCAGACTGGAACATATCCACTTTGGGCATTCTCTTTGGGAGCCATATGATGGTCCTGGAGGGATGTTCGAAGCTCTTCTGCCATCATACATCCCCCCATGCCACATCTCTTTCGATCTATGCCTCTTCCCGACAGAGCAAGTGTGGTCGAACAGGGACTATAATCTCAGTCGACTCAGACGACTCACAAATTTTTTGCTGGTTTTTTTCCATGAGACAAGTGCGAGTCATATCACTTTCAGGGTTTTCCATCCATCGGATTGCGGAAAGAATAGTCGACCATATAGGGAAGTATCCTGGGACGTCCAAGGAGAGAGCAAGGCCTCGGCTGATCTGTACATGCTGAGGGAGTGGGTCGTGCCCCACTTGTTGCGTAGGAGTGAGGAAGAGCTGCGGGAGGAGTTGGAATGCTTCTTTGAGAATGGAATGGAGGATAGGTTTAAGTTTTTGTATGACGACACCATTGCCTGGGATTGGAAGAAGAGATATGTTGTGAGCGTACGAGAGGAAAAGTTGGAGGGGCAAGACACATCTGAATAATGAAATCAGAACAGGTAAGTTGGCCCTTTTATGTCCACAGTTGGAATGGAGACATCTAACACACTTCCAAAAGCAGAATAGAATGCCAAGCAGAGTTTCGGGAGGTGGATCTGTGAAGAGATCGAGAGCGAGAAAGCATTTGTGAGAGATTTGTTCAAGTTTACCATGATATAAAAGCAAAGATGGACTGACCGACACTTTCATGGGGTAGAAACACCTGTTTCGAAACGTATAGATCACAATATATCGCTTACTGTGATATAGAGTGGGTTTTCCCAATTCCAGACACTTATCCTCTGTCGTGCTGACGACTCACCAGCAGACTTTCCCACCTTTCCAGCCTGCCTTCCCTTGTTTGTGTCTACCGTATCTATAAGGGAATAAACCTTCATGTCGTTATCTTAATTTGTTGATAGATCGTTTTGAGATATGATTTGTACTTCCCATAAAGATACCTTCATGGCTGGTTTGATTTATCGCGTTATCCTTGACGTTTGTTGATTTTTCCCTGTGGCCTCCATAATCACCACATAACCATCGCGAAAAGTCCGTGCTGGCTAATCAAATCTGGATGTTGAGTTGAGATGAATGTCAGTCTATGATTGAGCGCGGCGATGCTGATTTCCGTCTCGATCCCAAATGATTTGTAGATGAAACTGAGCTGTCCTTGTGCCTTTAATTATTTCAGCTTTTTATGTTTTTCCGATTTCTCTTTTTTCGTAATAACTATTTAGTAAAAGGCCCGAACTACGGCTAGACTTCTTTTTCTCACTCCCACCTTCTGCAGCCCTCTGATCCTTTGCAAAACGAGATGATTTTACAAGTTCATTTTTAGAGAAGACCATAAAATCGCACCTATGGTGAAGTTACGTAATGATCTGGAGGCCGATCGGCAAGTCTTCCTATGTACGTTCGTTGGTACGTATATATCACTATCTTTTTCGCTCGATTAAATCTCGCTCCACAAGATTTACTAGGGGCTGTAGTGTTCGATTGTCATGCATATCTAACACCGCTCTCCAGAACTTGGGCGACCCCTCCCCTAACACTGCTCCGTACTGCTTTCATGGCGCAAGGGGCTTTTGATAGATGATTACGTAACATTCTTCTGATCCTAGCATCTCCGCCCCACCATGAAGGCCGAGGAACCGAAGTTCGACAAATAAAACGGAGTACGTGCAGTGAAGTGATGAATGTATGAATACCTCTGAAATATTTGCCAATAACTCGCGCCAACCCAGTGGCTCATTGGGCAGCCATTGGTGGACGGACACCTAATTAAGATGACGGCCAAAAGCAGCAGCGAGGAAACGACGGTCACAAGATCCATTGAGGACCAACCATCAGCAAGGACGTCAGGACTTGATCGAATAAGGCAGCGAAAAGCTCACAGCAGGAGTAGAAAAGGATGCTTAGTGTGTCGTCAAAGTAAATCGAGCCTTTCTTCCTGTTGGTATTGAAGTCCTTACACAGTTTGGACAGGACATAAACGTTGCGACGAGAACTTTGTCGATGGTTCTTGCGATCGATGGTAAGTCCCCGACATGAGATCTTCGAGGCTGACTTGCGGTGCTGTGCTAGCCGAAGGAGCGGGTTCCAATGTGTGCAGAGGCCCGGTGAAGAAAGATTAAAATACGCCAATCTCCTTGCTGGGAAAGTATCAGGCTCTGAAACGCCTCCGGCAGGGCCATTTACAGAGACTGCCTCTACAATAGCCATCAGCAATCCTCCTCCACCAGATGTGACAGTCTCATCCACCGATTTATCGGAGTTCATCAGCAGCCTCTTCCAGCCTTTTGATACCAATCAAGAGTTAGACCATAATAATCTTGAAAATGGTGTCCCGTCAACGACGATTCCCACTTGGCCAACAACGTCCACTTCTACATTGAGCCAATTGCCCTTTTCTGCTAGCGAAAATATTCAGCCGGGTCCAGGGTTTCTTTTTCCAGGAGAAGTACTGCCCACATCTCTATGCTCGACTGATCCTCAAAACGCCGTTGGTGATCAATCACCGCCGAGAGTCTCTGTGACCGACCAGGACTGGCTTTCTGGAGCTTTAGCGGAGGACATGGACCTGTACGCTGCCTGCCTAATAGGCCAGCTCCGTTTCGCTGCCACTTTTAAGGAAGATGAAAAGCACGTTCCGGTGGAAGAGCCGCCTTCGACAATATCTGATGGGAGCTATGTAGACGATATTGTGGAGGGTTGTGCGTATATCTTGTCTGTTGATCAAAGTTGTGCTGATGCTTGCGTCAGATCGTAGATACCAAGGTAAACACAGCCGTTCTTAATCATCTCCCAATTTTGCTGACATCATGCAGGTACATGGCTTCCCAAAGAGTCCGAGCTTGCCGATCCTCAGTCTCCTCGGAACCCTCCTTACGGTCTGGGAGGGGTAAGAGAGAACAATTCTCTGAGTGTTAGTACACGTGGAGCG
>NC_026754.1:117500-125000 GCF_000149245.1 Cryptococcus neoformans H99 | reverse complement strand
CCAAAGGAGATCTGCAAAGTTCTTGACAGTGTTACCATTGTACGCCTCCCTGACAAGACTGTTGATACCCAACTCTCTGACAAACTTCAAGTCCATCTCCTGGCTTCCAGTGAAGAGTTCAGCCATGATGTAGAGATTGGGGTTCACTCGTCGGCCAGCGTCAATGACGGCCTTGCCCAAGTGCAATGGGGTGGAGTGAGAATTGTCTAAACGGAAACCATCAAACATCCCAGCGAGGAGTTCAGCGTACGAGATCATGTGCTGCCATAGCCACGGGTTATCAGAAGCTTGAGAACCGTATCGGAGCTTGACACAGTCATCCCAGACAATGACCTGCCGGCGCAGGTAGGCTTTAGAAGGGTACTCGGCAAAGTTGTTCAAAGGATCAGCAGCCCACATCCAGCCGTTGTTGGCGACAGCGAGGGCACTCTCAGGGTGTTTCTTGGTAACATCGTTCTTGGGGATTCGAGTGAAGTAGCGCTCCACGATTGCTCGCCTGATTTTGTGAGCTGCTGCCTATGATATTTGAAATGCAACTCACTCTTCGGTAAGCTCTCCAAGCTTAGGTCCACCCTCCTCCAACCTGGTATATCTCAACCTCCCCACAGCACCATCGATACCAGCCTGGATATCCTCATTGCATTCCTTATAAAGATCCACATTCAGCACGTCCAAGATCTTGCCCCATCGACTGGCTTGGTTCTCCGCAGAGTCACCTGGATAAGCCGCTTGGATAAACCCTGCAGCCACCGCGGGAGGGACAGAAGTGCAGTATCGAGAGGAGTAAGCGCGGTAAGAGGCGATGATGTCGGAAGATTTGACAATTTCGGCGAGTTCATCGAGCGTCTTGCCTTGAAGGGAATCGCCCTTCCAAGGCTTGGGCGCTTCAGGTTTGGAGTTGAGCAAAGAATCCGCAACAGCACGCTCGGAGCCTTGGACGTCAAAGATGTAGTACTCCCACAATTTGGCATCGTCGATGGCGGATTTGATGTGGGGGATCAATGCCTGGAGGTCGGACTCGGATTCAAGGTTGGTGGGGAGACCAAGGGATGAGAGTCTTGATGTCAAGCCGAGAAGAGCATCCTCAAATGCGAGGGCAGGAGCTAGGTGAGGAGTGTTGTATGGGGAGTAACCTATATTTGACTTAGCTAAAGATCGCTCTCCGTTGTGGCGACTTACCAGCTTCAGGGTGCTCCTGCAACCAAGGAGAATCATACGCAGTGTGATTTAACACCACGTCAGTGACACCCCCTAAACCGTACTTTTCCTTTGCAAACTTCAGCACTTGTTCAACCTCCTTCACTCCACCATCCTTCGCCTTGGAGTCCTTCAAGAGGTCTATATCAAAGACCAACTGGTTTTGAATAGAGTAGGGACTGCCAGACTTGCCCCTTTGTTGGAGAGGCGCCCAATGAAGCATGTTGTAGCCTCTTCTGCTAGCCTCAGCGAAGAATGGTTCCCATTCTGTAGTCTTGCCCATCCATTTGGCAAGAACAGAGATGATGATAAGACCATCAAGGCTAAGCTGCTTGTCTTTGGGAAGGATGGCACCTGAAGACTCATCTTTCAGAGGGCCGGATGTGATAGGGGTATCAGGAGGGAAGAATGGGGTACGAGCAGGAAGAGTAATGATGGGATCAACGTTAAAGTAGCCTTTTCGGCCTTGAACTCGACCTGTGGAATCGGGCGAGTCATACTCGATAAAGTAACAGAATGCTCCGGGAGCGGAAATCGGAAGGTCGACCTCGATAGGTCTATCTGAGTTAGCTCTCATACAAGCAACAATGCGCCCGAGCACTCACTTGCTCAGGTCGGAGGGCAACTTTCGCTCTTTCCAGTCATCCCGCTTAAACGCGCCCCCGTCCATCGGAAAGTCGCTTTTAAGCACGCCATTGCGAGTGACATCCGTACCAGGCTGAAGGGTAAACCTCAAGACATACGGTTTGAAAGGAGGGGGAAGTCGGATGTACTGTGTGTATGTCAGCCAGGTCATTCGGCTGTCCTGCACGCAACATATAGACTCACACTCTTTTCGGGACTAGGACCTCCATCATCCTCCAGCGACAGTTCCCAAACCTGCACTGGCTCACCATCTCCCTCGCGGGAGAAGAATGAGATGGCTTCATCTTGCGGTGTCTTGGGAGTCTTCTTACCATCGCCCTGAGGGGTAACTTTGGGCATGGGGATCTCGATGTTGCTTGGTTTGAGTGAGTCGAGGATAGTCATAGTGGGATAATGAGCGAGTTGCTGGAAGGATGGTAAACGAATAAGGTGTGGAAGGAAGGGGTGTCCGATGAAAGGACAAGTAAATGGGAATTGTGGAGAAGAGAAGAAGAAGATATCTGAAGAAGAGATGCCCTTCGTCCGCCGTGACACTTCCTTGAAGCTCGAAGACACCGAACGATGCGGATGGATGGGATCGGGACAAGTTCTGATCCGGATGACGTCGTGTCCCTTAAAATCGCCAGGCCCCGCTCATGCCCCGTAATGAAATGCCAACGCATTAATCAAGTCAAATGATCAACAACAACCTGGTTCCTGAATTAGTTCACGTCGGGGCGCAAACTAAAAAACTCGCCAAAACGGATATCGCTCTGGCAAAGGTACGTCTTGTAACTCTTGTGAGTGTTATATGCTTTGAATGCAAATTCTTCCAGAACTACATGTTGTACATCTTTGAATTGTTCCTTCTCTCAATTCATACCTTCGTCTTATCTTTCCTGACATCTCATCTTCCCGGCGTCTTTCTCTTTTCTTCACTATCGCTTCTCTGCCCATTTCTCCCCTGGGCCTTCTTCTGTGGTACTTCTAGGTAATGGGTTTTTTATGAGACTCATATAGGTTCCCAATTTCCATCATCTGGTCCCCTACGCCTTCGCGGTAAGACAGGAAATGTTTAGTGATTAATACTGGATAGACCTGGTTGAAGGGACTGGCCTCAATGGCAAGTAGATGAACCATACCTCGTTTGATTTGATTAGGGCATAGGGCGTCTGTGCATTGCAGAAGCGGGGATAATTGGACTTTGTTGTGCGTAATTACGGGATGTCGATTCGGAACAGAGAGCGGTGGACACACTTCAACGCGAGCTATTTCACTGCCATGGGCCTTGATGTGACGAGGCGATGGATTGCCAGGTCGTTACGACATGGGAGTGGGAAAGGAAAATGTACATTGCAATGCAGAAAGAATTTGAACGGTGTACTAAACCAAGGTTAGCCAGTAAGAAAAGAAGAACAAGAACTTACTACTCTAAAAACCGTCAGTATCTGATATCGCGCCCCGTCTCTTACAACATGCTTGTAAACCTTTTATTGCAGGGTTATATGATACTTCGTGTCCATATCCCAATCTGCCGGATAATCATTTGCAAACGGTATCGTGCACGTTTCGAGACTTTCTCTCAAAATCTCCTCGGACTGTGAGGCGATCATCAATGACACCCATTTTCTCAGCACTATTTCATCCATTTGACCCATTCTTGGCGCTCGTATCTCAGCCTTTGCTCGTCTCTCTGACCAACCTGTCACACGGTGTTTGCATCTGAAACACAGTTCAAAGACCACGGGCGGCCCATCGGCGGAACAACTGCCACGAGCACGAACGAATGCCGCTAAGAGCATTGATATCCGGTCAAGAGCCGGGCCGTAGCCATAACCCTGAGTGATGGGGTTTCTGATATTGATGATAAACACCTTTGCCGGTATATGGCGAGCGAGGATGTCTTCGATGTTCTCCGTCCCTAATTCGTAGTGGATGTCGCCAAGTCTACCCCAAGGGAATTTTTCGACGAATTCCAATTGAGACACCCGAGCGAAAACGGGGCAATCGGTCTCAAGCTGAAGAGACTTGAGGAGTTCAAGGTTGGTGGTCGCTAAAACGAGGTGTTCGAAATGAATTAAAGCCAGGCGCTCACGGCCGCTCTTGCTTGCCAGGCCAGCTAAAACTTTTTGATAGTTGTTGTTCGTGATGGTGAGTTTGCGTGAAAGTAAGCGTATAGCTACTTTATATGTCGATCTTGAAAGGGTGCAATATTGTCTTGGATCTTCGAGGACCAGTTGATCGAAGATGATATGGCGAACTGGAAACAGGCGAGCAAAAGTCCCCGAGGGGGGCTGCAGCACAGAGTGAGATGACGGGGGCGTCAGAGTCATTGTAGCCGCACCAGGCTAGGTATATGTGATCCTCGGGACTGGTGGGAAGGTCAAGCAGCGCTAAAGAGAGTGCGACAAAGATGAGACTGGCGTGTCAGTCGTGTTGCCATTTCGTCGTTCGCTTGCATGTTATAGCGAATCATGGCGGCTTCTCAAATCTTGACCTCATCGCCCCTTCACCCAGAATGTTTACATGCCGCATCCGGACATTAGAGCTGTGCTTATTAGCTTTTGGTCCGGACACATGGTCCAACCAGAAGTTCGTCGTCGTTTGCTATTCCACCTATTCGTTTTCTTTTTTTTGGTATTTTTACTACGTTCAATTATCATAGTTCTGTATTTATCGACCTCAGATTGGAAGATCCTCCAACATCGTCGCAGTCGTAAACAATCTAGAGAAACAGGTTACTGTACTAGAACAAGACTGTCAACAACCACACTGGGAACCGAGGCGCTCTTGATGATCGGTTCAGTTGTGGACGCATACTACATGTACCTTGATTGAGTGCCTCAATCGTAAAACGTTCTTCAATATCGAGCTCACACTGAAGCCCATGGCATTTGCGTATGATAAGCAGATGATGCCTCATTGAACTTGTTTGTCAAAATTTAGGGCAACTAATTAGTCGGCTGGTTACAATGCCGCTGGATCCCTTGCCGCCTTACGACTGCTTGTTAATCTGCTACTCAGAATGAAAATACAGTTCTCTTCAACTATCTTCCGTCCTCGCATAACCCACCAGTAACCATATCTCACAACATGACTACAAATATCGACGCCCTTACACCGGTGCTCAGTAATATCATTGAGTAGACTTACCTACCAAGCTGCCCTAACGAATGCCGGACTCTATGCAGGTCCTCATAGAAACTCTGGGCCAGTATAAGGTGGTATGGACTATTCAATTTCATCTTAGAGAACTAGTTTCTATATCTATGAGCTCGTGCGTCTATTAGGAGAAGAAGAGAGCCTGCTACAAGATTAATCAAGGTATACCACCCAATCTCTATCCGTTTTATATTTTGCGGCTGCGATCTTTGTCCTCTCCTTTGGCCTTCCTCTGCGATCCCTGCTGTCTGCGGCGGCCGTCTTTCCTCCGAGGACATATCACTTTCAACCTGTTCTCCAGCTTCCAACCCTCGACCTGCAAGCCTTGTACTCTGTTCATCCCCATCACCCTTTTCAGTCTCCGGAGCAGACTTCTCGGGCGTACCACCAATGAAGAGTAGGAACAAGCGCAGGATGATGAGGGGGGGGCATTGATCGATAGAAGCACCTGCTCTATTCCGGCTATTATCTGAAACGACGTACGTACAGAGGGTTGCAAAGGCCCACAGAAGCGTCCACCGGAAGTGTTTCCTTAATAAAACTATGATGACAGATTAGGTTGACATTTGTTGTTTAGGCCGATGAGAGAGAATAGAAAGGATGCGTACGAGCGTTGTATGGCACCAAGACGGGTAACATAGGCTGTATGAGTTGCGTGAAGGCATAAAGGTCGCCAATACCAGACCAATCTTCTATCTGTCAGCTTTGTCTGTTGATATGCCACATGCCACTCATGGCAAGTGGTAGCGCACCAAATGGAATGTTTTGTTGGCGCCATACAGACCACCATATGACTAGCGTGAACAAATATGGGTAATAGCTATAAGCTCTGTGTTTTCTTTCCCTGTCAGTCACCGCAACTGTAACTAGTGTCAGCGAGTATACCAGGCGTTAAGGAGGAATTGGCGACATACTTCCCCAAGCTACCCATCCAAGAACGAAAACAGTCCAAACCATGACCCCGGCTTTCATTATCCCTACAACCGCTGCCACCCCCGCCCCTATCCAATATCTCCTTTTCAACACAGATCTCCACAAGACCAGAAGCCCAAGTAGACAGCTGATTCCGGGCGTGAACCTCGACGCCATCAAGACACCAATGGAATTGAGTCCTATAGCGACTGCGTATTCTTTGGGCTCGCAGAACGCATTGGCGAAACGATGTGGGAAAAAAGGGGTTGGAAAAGGGGTAGGCGCAAGGACGATGGTAAGGATTGCAGGAAGGAGAAGGGCATGGGAAAGGCATGTGAGGCGGAGAGCAGATAAAGTCGGGGTGATACCGAGGAGGTAGAACGGGGTGGATATTGCGTAGTGCCTTGATCAAGTATCAGAGAAGTCAGCAACATTGTGTTGGTTTTATTGATGGTAATAGACCGTTAGGACAGCTTCAGATCATTCACCATAGAGTTGAACTATGTATACTCTCGTCATGATATTCAAAATCACCTCGGGCGTAATGTGACACCTGATTGAAATGAGGAATCTCCTCCTGTGAACAGTCAATCAGTGTGGTAATTAGTTGATGTTAGGACAGCGCTCACTTTGTACAGGTACGGATGGAAAATATTTACGGCACAAAAGACGAGTAAGTGAGTTCCAAAGAACAATGGCAAGAGATACTTGGGGTAGACATATGTCATACCGCGATCCAAATGTGGATTGAGCCATCCAAAATGGAATGCAGGTAAAGCTGTTGCTAGCTCTTTGAGCGTTACCTCGGACATTTCTGCCGTAAGGAGGTTGTTCGTATTGGAGATCGAGAAGATATACATCAAGTAAAAAGAAAGCGCGTGGTTTGACATTACAACGGACATTACAATAATTCTTCGGTTCGCTTATTGACTCTTGAATAGCAATAGAAGTTCCACGTCACGATAAGTTAATAAGTAAACTAAGTTCCACGATCCGTTAACATCTGTTACCCATCTGCGGTCGAGTCTATCATCTCATCAGATTCCTTTTGCCTGCACCTAGAGATGCCTTTGTTTATGCTCATGTCAATGTGTCCTACCTTAGCGAAGATAGCAGAGTTCAGCAAGGTAACAGAACGTCTTCAACAACTGTAATCGGCAATTCCCGGACGGATCGAGCCGATGTCCCCGCGTGTAAACTCCTACACTAAATAGCTCCTCACAATGAAGGAAAGACTTGCAACGAGAGCCTCATGTAAGTACCCCTTACTATACAGCTGTATAGTATGAATTAACCTTTCCGCTGTAGGCAAAATTTGCTTACGCTTACTAAATCAGAAACAACATGATCGCTGTCGATACAATCACCCTACAGTGAATGGAGTCACGGCTATACCGTGCAAGCTCTGAAATAGAACGCAGCAGCGGCTGCGAGATCATAGCAGGAAGCTGTGGAAACAAAAAAATCTCAACGTGTCATTGAGAAAAGCCCCCACTTTGTACCCTTTCATTTCATTCTGATTTACCAACATGGATGGTATCTCGAGATCCATCTCGCTGAAGAGCTTAAGTACCCATCATCAGTTATAGAACTTACATTCTCTGT